>NW_025803611.1:195054-276815 GCF_021613505.1 Equus quagga
AAACATTGCACTTACAGCGCATCTAAACTGACCTTATTCTTCCTTCTTCCTCCCTCCCTTAAATATAAGCTTTTCCCATTCTAAGGTCTGGGATCTGCCCCTTGGGACCATCTCAGGCCTCCCCGTGGCAATTAAGCCCCTTTACTAAGGAAAAACAAGTGAATAAAAGCTCTGTTTCCCGGGTTGGAACTGCAGGCTGGCTCCGGGACGGCGCTGGATTTCAGGGCCCGAAGAGGCAGAGCTTGGGCGCGAGCGGCAAGGTCCTGAAGAGCCGAGCCTGGCTCTCGGGGCGGCGGGACCTGGGGGCTGGAAGCGCGCTGGAGTGGGTGCGCTGGCCCGGGGCCTGCGGGAAGCTCACTCCTGGCGGAACGACGAGGGTGGCCAAGTGGTGGGCCACGAGCTCCTAAAGGAGCAGGGGCAGCCGGGACACTAGATGCTGACAGGTGCCCCGCCCGCCTCCGGATTCTCTGGATCCTGATGCTCGGAGGGAAGGGCCGTGTGATTGGAAAAGGGACAGACGCTGGACGTCCCATCGGGTCAGGTGAGTGGATACTGAGAAGGCCTGCGTTCTAGTTAGGCAGTAAAGACGTGGGGCGCCATTCGCACCGCTTTCGCGTGGAGCGCTGGGCGGAATGGACAGGTGGGCACTTCCTGCATAATCAGGGGAGGCGAGCTGGAAGCTGCCTCCTAGTTTGGCGAACTGCAGTCTAGAAAGCAATCTCAGAGGTGGGGGAGGCTGGTTGGTGGAAAGTTGGGTCACCAGGTGGAGAATCAGACACTCTGGGGGTGGAACGAGCAATAGGGATGGAGGCAGCGTTGCGGGGTGGGTGGGGGGGAGCAGCAGAGTGAAGCTCTCGGACAGGTATTTGAATCTCATCCAGGACACAGCAGGTCTCAGGGGAAGCTTCTCCTCGATGCCCGTCAGAACACGGGCCGTGGAAGGCGAGTTCAGGAGCTGGGTCCGGCCTCCGGGAAGGGCCAGGTTGTTCCGGGCGTTGTAACTTACGCCTTCGAACATCCGGTGCGGCTTTATGCCGTGAGAACAGGCGCTGCTGTCTTCTGGGGCTTCCAGTGCCTTTCGGGGTTCTCAGCGTGCGCTCATTCAGGGAACCTGAGTGTTATCACTGAAGACCCCTTGGGAAGACTTCTGCCAGAAGGTGCTAGAGCATCTGATTCAGGCTCGTTCAGCCGTCTTGTCAGATCTTTATCCCAAGGTGCGCTAGGATCAGTGCTCCTGAGTATTCGGCCAGACTTTCTAGGGACAGGTTTAAGCCACATTCCTCCAATCCAGGTGGTCTCATGGCCTTGGAAGACACCCCAGGTTCCAGGCCTGTTCTCGAAGTTTCCCCCACACTTCAACCTAGTGGTTGTGTAGTGATTTGGGGGAACATACCAGGATGACCCAGAATATTTTATATTATACCATGTATGCAAAATTCATTAACATATTCAAATTCTGGAAATCCAGAACAGGTCAGACCCCATATATTTGGGTCAGTAGTCTTTTTCCATACTTCTTAGTCATCTTTTTCTTTGTATATAATTGAAAAATAATAGTAAAATTTGATCACTAATGTATATTTTTGAAGATCAATTAAAAAATTAGGTAGTACTAAATTTTTCATCCCTTTTCACCCCTGTATCCCAATTCCCCTTTGGGAAGATGTTTTTAACTGTTTATTCCAATATTTGCTGCTGTTCAAAGAATATGCTTACACTGACATTGCTTTTTTTTTGAGGAAGATTAGCCCTGAGCTAACATCTGCCATCAATCCTCCTCTTTTTGCTGAGGAAGACTGGCCCGAGCTAACATCTGTGACCATCTTCCTCTGCTTTATATGTGGGACGCCTCCCACCGCATGGCTTGGCAAGTGGTGCCATGTCCACACCAGGGATCCAAACTAGCAAACCCTGTGCCCCCCAAGCGGATCATGCACACTTAACTACTGTGCCACCAGGCCAGCCCCTACACTGATATTTCTTGGTTCACTGATTTTAGACATTTTCTCTTGTCTCCTGGTTTGGCTACCGAGGATTTAAATTTCTTACACTGCGTCAGTCCCCTTCCCCTCATCACACACACTTTATCCCTTCTTCCTATTTTATGTTGTATCAAAACGTTTTTATAAAATCTACAATCAGTGTTTGCAGTGTGTTTTAGCTAGAGAACTGAACAGCCTGCTATGATTACATCCCACCAGATCCATCACAAGTCGGTCGATTTCGTTTTCCAGATAGTCAAAAACATCTGGTAATTTATCAATTAATTCCTCCCCCTTGCTGGCCTCCCTCCCAGAGTCCTTCATTCTTCAGCTCCAAATTGGACTGGCTATGCTCCACATCAGCTGATCGGTGGGCATCTTGGGGCTACACTTTGCATCATCCTGAGTTTTTCTGTACCATTTTCCTGGTCGAGTCCCTTTTCTCTGAGTCCCTTGCCTTCTTTCTTAGTTTAGTCCCTTCTTTTTTTTTTCTGCCTTATCTCCCCAACCCCCCTCCGTACACAGTTGTATATCTTAGTTGCAGGTCCTTCTAGTTGTGGGATAGTTCCTTCTTTCTCCACTACTTACTAGCTGTGAGATTTTGAGCACTCACCTAAATGCTCCGCCTAGTTTCCTCATTGGAAAAATGGAGATGATAATATTACCCACCTCCTAGGAGCGTGGTGAGGGGTAAACCAATAAAAATATGTGAAGCACTTCCAATGGTGCCTGGTGCAGAAAGTGCCTCATACATGTCAGCTGTTACTTTGTTAGCAATCATCCTCCATTAGCTTCCTTAAAAAGGGTGCCTAAGTTTTGAGAACCTGTCTAAAAATATCCTTTCCTCCATTTTCCTTGATTGATCATTTGACTGGATCTAGGTGAGGATAATTTTCATCTAGAATTTTGAAGACGTCATTCCATCTTCCATCTTCAAGTTGATGTTATTCTGATGGCCAATTCTTTATACATGAGTCATTTTTTTTCTCTTAAGGCTCGGTTTTGAAGTTCCATTTTCGTGATTCCTTTCTCATTCATTGTGTGGGGAATTTTCAATCTGAAATGTATTACCATTATTGTCATGATTATTCATAATTTCACCCCGTCTGCTTTTTCCGTTCTCTTTTTAGAATTTCTACCCATTGCATGTTGAACTTCTGGGTTGATTCTCTGGAACACTTATCCTTCCCTTTTATAGTCCATCTTTTTGTCTTTCTTTTTGGTTCTCTCTGGTCAACTTTTGTGACTCCATCTTCTAACATTTCTGATGAGTTTTATTTTATGTTTTGGTCTTGCTGGCAGCTGAGTGCTGCAAAAGGCAGCCATCGAGTGGCCTGGGGCGTCGCTTCCCCTTAGATTCCTTACGGCTTCCTCGCTCATGATGGGGCTAATCCGTGCAAGATTTGCCTCGTGTCATTTCTTCTGTCACAACTCTTTATTTTCCTTTAAGTTGCAATTACATAAATGTTGAGAATCATATGTGTGTTTTACTTAACAATTGAAGTAATTAACTTAAATGCTAAGACCTGGGAGAATTTGTCCCAAGAAGGACAGCTGTAGTAGCAAAATATGTTAGGACCTGTGTAGGAGGGTGTGAGTCGCTGTGGAGAAGGTTTCCTGTTCCTTCAGGTTCAGCCGATCACTGGGGAGTCTGCCCTAGCTGACCATGGGAGGTGCTCGGCACCCAGCGCTTCTAGGTGGGTTCCAGAAGAACTTAGGTTACCACCATTTCATTTACAAGGACGGCTAGAGAGGGAGGCAGATGGAGGTATCAGGATTCCTGGGATAGTAACATCCCTCCTCTAGCCCTCTTAGAAGAGGAGTTGCAAAAATTGCTCCTGAGGTATGAGGGTAACCCTGGGCCTGCTTCCGGCTGAGCTGGCTGTACCAGCTTCCTGTACTCCAAGCAGAGACTGGAGGAGCCTCCCGGTGTTGAAGCAGCAGGTAGAACAGCCTCTAGGACCCATTTTTCTAAATACCGTGCTCTTCTTTCTCCTTTTAGTTTTCAACTTGATGTCCATTAGGAGAAAATTTACCTGGTTGGATCAGTTAGACAGAAATTACTGTTTCCATTTGGCCAAAGGCTGTGAGTCTACCAGCCATGCAAAGAATTCCCTTTCAGCTCGCAGCACACAGAAGGCCACTGCAGTCTGATGTGGCCAGGTGGTCCCAGGAGGCCTTTCGTGTCTTCTCTCTGCATGGTAGGCAGGATGGGAAGACTCACTGGAGCTGCCCTAAGAGGGTCACCTGAACTGAGCTGTCTACACCTATAATGTTTGCCTGAGGCCAAATTCTGGCTGTGTGTATGTGTGTGTGTGTGTGGCTTCTGGGATATGCGGTTTTTATTTTCTCTTTCTCTCACGTCCTGGGGCAATCTGCCTTCTCCAGGTTAATTGCACGTCTTTGTCATTATTCTGGAAATTAGGTCATCCTGGCTGGCTCAGACAGAGCCCCCTCAGCTCTGAGTTGTCCCGGGATTGTTTTCCTCAGGTGCAGCAAGGCAAACATCTTCAGAGGGAACTCCCTTCCGAGACTTTCCAGTTGTACTTGCTTATTGGATTGACAAATTCATGTTTTTCCTGCTGTCTTAAATACGGTGTCACTGTCACCTTGAAAAAGCAAATGGTACAACATGTACCGTTTATGGCTGACAAGACCACCAGATCACCTTCGGGTCCCTGTCCCTTGTTCCCTGTGGTGGTGGCTGCCTGATGGTACATGTACCTGAGAGGACCCCATCTGATGTCCTCTGTGTAGCAGTGAACTCAGCAACCATAGCTCAACCAGCATCCTCACTGCATGGGGTCGTTGTCACAAGGTCACTGGCCCCAGGATGGAGAGTGAGACTAAAATGGGAGCTGGGGAGACAGGATCAAGGCCCCTGTTGTTGCCTGTAGCCCTGACAGTACCCAGCCTGTGGGACTGCAGCTGAAGCAGGTACTTAGATCAGGTTCCTCTGGGGAGGATTAAGTTCGGTTCTTGTTTCTGAAGAACTTGTACGTGTGAGCCCGGCATTTTCACTTTGACCAATGGATGTTAAAAGAGAGATCAGAACCCTGGCTGATCTCCTGTGAAGAGCTCTTCAGGAAAAAGATTACACAGCACCCAGAGCTGACTGTACCGTCGTTTAGTCCCACCCGAGTCCCCAGGGCCTGTGAGCCTGCGCCAAGCTTCACTAATGTCTGCCGATGCCTTTGGAAAGTGGAATCACCATGATGGCGGTGATCCTTGCTCCTCCTTCCAGCTCTGAGCACGAAGCAAGTCTTGGCTTTGCTCCTGCCACTTTCTTACTCTCCTCTGGCTCTTGGTCTCAGATTTGTCCAGTCTGTTCTTCCCTATTTACTTATGGTTTGGTTTGGGGATCAGGATACTGGCTACAAAGGTTTAGAGTCTGATAATTTGCCAAAGTAACATCCCAAAGACTACTTCCTGGTTGGTTGGATTAAGCTCTCATTGCCCTAATCCAGTGGGCAATGGTAGCATCACTAATGGTGGGCGACCAAGTGTCTCGTGTCCCTGATGTGGTGCAATAGGAACTATGCCACATATCCTCTGATAGATTTAGCCAGGAAAGGATTGAAGCTAATCTTTCAGATCTAATTTCCAGTGTACAGGGAATGTGGGAATGCGAGAACAAGCTTATAGACACATAGCCTGAGGAAGGATCAATGCAAATAAATCCAGAGGATGGACCACAGCTGGACAACTAGCCTGCTCTCTGCAAGGACTCAATGATGTGCATAAGAGAGGCGGTCTAGGTTAAAACTTAATGAACATAACAACTCCATATAATGCATGGTCCTGGATTGGATGCTGGTTTAGCTATACTAGCAATAACACGTATTTTGGGGATATTGGGGGCAATTCGAAAAGTACTAGATTAAAGGAAAACTTATTGACAAGGAAAAATGACTGATTATATATATCAGTATATACACATATGACCTATATGTATATGTGCAGAGGGAGCGTGTGGAAGGATATACACACAGGTGTTAACTGTGGTAAGTTTTGGGGATAAGAATATGATGTTTTAATTTCCCTTTTTTGCCTTATTGACATTCTCTAATTTTTTCTACCTATATTGAGATATTATAACACATAACATTGTGTAAGTTTAAGGTGTACGTTGTTATGATTTGATATGCATACAGATTGCAAAATGATCTAATTTTCTAGTATTGAAAAGATATTGCTTTTGTAATCACAAAAGGTTGTTAATAAAAAAACAAAACAACAAGAAATACTTTTCCAGGCAGTAATAATGGAAAGGGACTCGGGGCCGGGGCAGCCCAGCTGCTCATGGGCTGACACAAAGGACAGGCGAGCACCTCCCCTCCCTGCCAGCCTGGGACTCATTGGGCAGACCCCAGTGGGGACCATGAGTCTACAGCCACGTAGCCCCACTTGTTTCATTTTGAGGTGTGGGTGAACGATTTAAAATTGGCCACGATATAATTGAACGTGCAGAGTGACTTCCCACTGAGGATGACTTTTGAGGGGTGGGAACTGTTGAGATGGAGGCGCAGGGCACGCTCCTGGGAAGAGCAGGCAGTGATGCCAGCCCTTTCCTGCTGGGCCACACTTTGTTCTAGATGGGAAGCACCTTCAACACAGGGTCTTGACAGCTTTGCCCATCACCTGGCAAATCCCTCAGGGCCAGGTTTTACAGGTGACATTTTTCTTGGTCAAAGCTTTTCCTGAGAGGAGCATTCTGTAAGAGGCAGATGGATGGCACACTATTTTCCCTCAAACATTAAATGATATTCTACACTGAAATAATAACCAGAAAGTTCTGTGCTGAAACCAATGAGTCCCTTCTCCCAGGCAGATTAGAGAGGCTGGATGACTCCTGAAAACTCAGATGAATGGATGGGGGCTTCTCTCATTATGTTTTGATGGTAAACGTAGGATGAGGAAAAACAAAACCAAAATCCAGGCGAGGAAGAGACAGAGGGGAGAGATGGCTTGCAGCACAATGACTTCAACCAGGACTTACAGGGTCGCGGCTGCCCTGTGGGAGGGGGTGGGAAGGCCCAGGGTGCTCTCTGTTCCTTAGCCAATCAGTTAAGTTCAGCTCAGATCATCCGGCATGTTCAGCTGACTCCGGGACCCAGAGAGACCAGGTCAGCAAAGCTGCTTCCACATGCGTGGATTATGGTCATGACATGCAGATGATTACCTGGGAGAAGACTGATGTTTCCTACAGAGCAGCCCTGTTTGTGAAAGGCTGTTTGCTGATGTGCTTGGCAGACTTTTTCACCCTTATGATGTGCAGTTTAAATTAGTTAGTGAAAAAAACCTAAATGTGGAAAAAGTCGAACTATCAGGGAGGAAACTGGCGTTCATCTCTTGTGAGGTCGTTCAGCATCACATGCTGGGGCATTCTCTGGCAACTCAGTACTGCCCTTCAGGATCGTCCGACTCAGCATGGTGATAGCACTTAACACCGTGGACTCCTTTCCACCACTGTGCTAAAATATTAAGATGTCAAATGTATTAGCTTGAACCATATGATTTTTGTAGGTTGAATATGGTCAAATGGCAGCAATTAGACTTAATCTAATAAGTGTTCTTTCCCTTAGAGGGGCTTAGACATGAGTTGGGAGACAGAACAGTAAAATGTAAAATGATTAGGACTTTGAATTAAGAAGCCTTTACTTGAAGTCAATAATGCACACGTTAAGAATTCCTTAAGATTTTTCCTGACTGACTCCAAGACAATGAATCTGTTCCCTTATGAATCTGATCTACCCAGGTGTGGGTTCCCTTAGATGAACCATCTGGTCCAATTTAGAAGCCACAGGGGGAAATCGACCCACTGACTATATGCAACTCAGTTTCATCCCAGAGTTTTGTTATCTGCCTTGACCACCCACCTTATTGCTCAGAGATGACACTGGAGGTTTTCCAGACACAACTCTACCCTCACGTGACCAAGATCTACAACCACGGTCGATATTTGGCAGAACATGCTGAAGCTCTGAAGGCGAGTCCTGGAGAAGAGTGAATGTTGGAGCTGCTGCAGCATCTTGGACGAACAGGCAGCTTCCCCAAGCGGCTGCTTTGGGGCACACGGGGCTCACTGGGATGTGTGAGCTCTGGTTGTGTTTCCTTAAAATCAGACAGCTTATGTGACAGTCACACCTTGTGAGACGGCGCTCAGGGTCTCCAGAGTCCCAGGAGACGTATTTTGTTCTCCTGCCTGAGTCTTATTCAGTCTCCTGTCACAGTTGAGTGGCTGTGACCTGGCAGGTTCTTTTCCAGGTTCTAGAGAGACTTCCCCTGGATCATCTGTTAGGGTTTTTATTTTTTATTTTTGGGCTTTACTATTGTAGTAATCACAGTGCTTCTCAGACAGTTTTGTCCTAACCACTGCTGACTCTCTCATGCAGAGACCGCTGAGCTGCCGGAGTCACATGGCACAGTACTGAACTGGTATTTCTCTCCTAGTTAGTGGTTTTTCTATTCTATAATGTAGAGGAAAATCAAGACTTTCCTGACACAGTTAAATAAAAGATCAACATTAGTCCAAACTATCCTGAAAGTCAGACAACAAAAGTTCGGGTTTCAGTTCTGAACTGATTCTCTGTGTTACCTTGGGCAAGTTCATTAACTCCTGGAAATATGAGTTTCTTCCTTGGGAAAAAGAGGGCATGAAAGTAGCTGATCTCTCATTACCATTGACCCTAAAACAATACACGTCCATGCAAAACCTTGTATATCATTAAGCTATTATTTAAATTATTCTATAATCCTTAAACATTTACTTTTGTAGAGAGTGAAAGAGAGAAGACAGCTCTGAAACACGTAGGTTGCTTGGAAAATCCAGGTTTTAAAATGTTTATGGAAATTGAGTTATATAGAAATAATTTAGATTTGACTACTCTTTTTAGATATTTTTATTTTTATAAGAAAATATTATAGTAAGAGGGTTCTGGGAATTCTCAAGGCTGTTCCCTAAACACCTAAAGCTTCTCAGTTTCTTTCTACATTTGAAATTGGGATTCACGCAAACAGACGTAGACATTTATGTTGGAATAAGCTCGTGATCATCTTGAGGTTCCCTTTGGTGTGTGAAGATTGAGGAGGTGCCCATTTCGCTGCCTTGAATACGAGACAGAGAGCTTTAGGCAGAGGAATGGCATCTGCAGAACTTTGGGCACTGATTTAGGTTTAGGGTTGGTTGGAATGTTTCAGTTTGTGGTCTCCTGCGTCAGATATCATCAGCGCCTGGGGCCTGATTTGCTCCAGCCTGAAGTTTGGGCTTGAGCATCCTTGCTGGTGACCTCCTGCCTCCTTGTGGCCAGTTGTGGACTTCATCATTGTGCATTGTCCCCTAGGTGCACAGGCCACCCTAGGCTGAGCCTGGGTGGAGAAGCAATATGTGGCCGACATTCCAGGCTTTGGTAGTCCAAGCGCAGTTCTGTGGGTTCTGCTCATTATTTATAGACTCTTCTATTGATCATCAAATGTTTCTGTTGCATCCCAGCCCCAAAGGAGAGTCGGTAATCCTCTCATTCTTTCAGAGCGCTCTCCTGCTGAGGGGCTGGCAGAAATAGGAAAGGTTAAGTGCTTGGAATGTCCGATCTTGGTTCTGCTCTTAAATCAATTCTTGCCTCAGGTAAGCCCCAGGTTCTCCCTGGGTCTGCAGATTAAACTGTTCATCCTTGTGAAGATCGACTCGCCCCTCTGTCCTCCACTAACAGCTACAGTGTTTTACCCGGGTTACCACAGTTGTTACTGCTTATCACAGCGTCTGGATGTGGTAGGTACTATTTTTATCCTCATTTTATAGATTTACTGAGGTTCAGAGACATTAAGTAGCTAATCATGGGCACTCAAGTGATACACGGTAGAACTGAGACCCAAACTAAGTAATTCGACTCCCCCCACTAACCCCTCTGCCCTGTGTCTGTGAAATGAAGTAAAAACACCTCCTCTACCGCACGCAAAGCAGATGCAAGATCAAAGGAGAAGATGATGCAACTGAAAGCATTTTGTACTGAAAACGATCTACCCAGGTGTGGGTGGACACTTTTTAAAATAATCATTACTTCTATCATTATGCATGCTGTGGAGATTATTGCCAATGGCAGGCAAAATTTTTATTCCCTAGATGGAAGAGAAGAGCGGCTTCTTGGAGAGAAATATCCGGATTGGTTTAAAGTTATTTGCAGTTGTTATTAGTGATGTTCTCTAATCTTCTCATTTTCCCATTTGCTGCACAGTTTCAAATGAAGCTGATCCTAATTAGAGATCCTATTTGTGGGAAATGAATTTGTGAATTCCATATATAAACGAAAAGGTGACTTTGGACCACTGAGGGGCAACAACTAGATCAGGGTGATAAAGTTTTGAGATTTTGGTCTGTAGTTAGGTAAATGGGAAGGTTAATTTAAATTAAAGGGGAGAAAAAAAAGATGTTCAGTCATCCTCTCTAAAGGATAAAGAGGACTTCATTTTGTGTCCTGTGTTGGTGAGGCTTGAGTTACTTGGAATGACTGGGTCTCCTGCAGGCATATCCTCATCTGTATTTTACAATGTAAGTGCTGTGTTTGCATCATGAAAATAAGTAATGTTTGGGGTAGAAACCAACCAAACAAAAAACAATGTGTCCTCTTTTTATCAAAGCCAGTAGTGGGTTTTAGGAAAGTGAAAAAACCCAGCTATAAAGTGTAAGGGACCATGTGGGATGCAAATATGTAATCACCTCATTTAGGTTTTGCATACTCACCACTCATCTCCCACACATTGCTCTCACAAATTGTCCCTTCAACAGGATAAATCCAGAAAGAGACCCGGGGTTGACCAGCAAGTCTGTGGAGGGCAAGAGCCTGCTTGAAATGCTATAGAATCAATGGCAGAGGCGTGAGGACCCATCGGTAGGCATCTCACTAGGGATTCTGAATACGTGTCCCTGTGGCTTTAGGGGTGCCTGCCTTGCTGCCCCTGGCAAAGGAATGCTGTGCTGGAAACCACTGTGGTTTCCTTTGTGACTTATAAATCCCTGATATTCACCACTTGGTGTTCATAGTTGGGACACATGACCCATATGTTCAACATTTATATTTTTGCTTCCTGTGTTTTATGGGTAAATAAGTGTCTTACATAGTTGAATTTTATTCGTTGTCTACCTGTATTGTATATTCAGAGATATGTAGGGACTAGAAGTGGAAAAATTAAACACTGAGTTCCTTCCCCAGTGCACACACATATACACAACATACACACACAATTTTTAATAGGTTTGAAATAACTTATAAAATTTAAATTCAAATAGCTTCAAGGATGTATTGAAGGAAAAAATGTCATAAAAAGAAAGGTTGAATGGTCTGGTGAAAGTGAGAATGGGTGAATTCGACCCATTTCTCATGGATAGTGTTGGTGCTGGTGGTAGACAACTTGGATATGGGTTCAGTGTATAACGATTTGGCTTTTTAAACTACCTTCCTATTCTTGAAGCAGTTACCTCTCTAAGTCCTGCCTAGCTAGTGTGTCTGAAGATGGAAAAGGAAGCATTCAATCTAGTGGACCACAGCCATGGGTCACTTAACGACAGGGATACATTCTGAGAAATGTGTTGTTAGTTGATTTTGTCATCATGCAGACATCATAGAGGTACTTACACAAACCTAGATGGTGTAGCCTACTACACACCTCGGTCATATGGTACTAATATTATGGGACCACTGTCATACATGTGGTCCATCACTGACTGAAACGTTGTGTGGCACATAACTGTAATTGTATGTGCTATATTTTTATACAACTGGCAGTGCAGTAAGTTTGTTTACACCAGCATCACCACAAACATGTGAGTAATGCTTTGCATTATGATGTTATGACAGCTACAATGTCAGTAGGCAATAGGAAGTTTTTAGCTCCATTATAATCTCATGGAACTACCATTGTATATGAGGTTTGTTGTTGACCTAAATGTCATTATGTGGCACATAACTGTACAGTAAACTACTAGACATGGCAATTTCAAATTATCAACACTCCGATTCTCCAAGCCTATATATATATATTTTAAAGATTGGACCTGAGCTAACATCTCTTTCCAATGTTCCTATTTTTTGTTTTTCTTCTCCCCAAAGCCCCCAAGTACATAGTTGTAGGTCCTTCTAGTTATGCTTTGTGGGACGCCACCTCAGCATGGCCTCATGAGCAGTGCTAGGTCCATGTCCAGGATCCCAACCGGTGAAACCCTGGGCCACTGAAGCAGAGCATGCGAACTTAACTACTCGGCCACAGGTCCAGCCCCTCTCCCGGCCTATATTGAAGAACATCGTGAAACATATTGTTTGTACTGTAAGAAAGTCATTGCAGTTGTTGTTAATTACATTACATCATGGATGTCCTCTTTATGAAGACTCAAGATAAATTAATTTGTTCTTAGCATCAGGAACAGTTGTGTTTCTGTAACTGGGCAGTTAAAAAAAACAAATCTTATGACACTGTGAATTGTGTCCTTAAAATTTTTACTGTACCACAGAGTAGGGAGACAGATAGAATCAGAATAGGTTAGCAAATATTCAACTATAGCATTAGGATAAAGGGAAGGAAACCACCAAAGCAAAGATGATCTTATCACTCTAACCACAAACTCATAACACGAGTTGGAATAAGAGATGAAAATAATAATTTAGGAGGGGAAGAGGAAAGAGACTAAATCAGTCTAGGCCAAGTAAGTAAGAGACCACCAGAGAATGGACTATATTGTACATGATACTCTAAATACAAACTTCAGGGTAGCCACTAAACTAAAAAACAGAACAGAGACACAAAACATAAATAAGGAAAAATCTAAGAAACCCAGCATAAGAAATTGCAGAAGTCAATAGGCAGGCTAAAACACACAGGACGAGAAACAAAGGTAACCCAGGAAAACCAGATAATGAGCCACAAAACGACAGCATTAAGCCCTCATGCATCAATAATCACCCTCAATGTAAACAGATTGAACTCTCCAATAAAAAGACACAGAGTGGCAAAATGGATTAAAGAACAAGAGCCAACAATTTGTTGCCTCCAGGAAACACACCTCAGCCCCAAGGACAAACACAGGCTCAGAGTGAAGGGGTAGAAGACAATGCTTCAAGCTAATAGCAAGCAAAAGAAAGCAGGTGTTGCAGTACTTATATCAGACAAAACGGATTTCAAAATAAGGCAGGTAAAGAGAGACACAGAGGGATAATATATAATGATCAAAGGGACACTGCATCAAGAATAAATAATACTCATAAATATCTATGCACCAACACAGGAGCACCAAAGTTCATAAAGCAACTATTAACAGACCTAAAGGAAGATGTTAAAAACAACACCATAATAGTAGGGGACCTCAACATCCCACTCACATCAATGGACAGGTCATCAAGACAGAAAATCAACAAGGAAATAGTGGAGCTAAACGAAAAGCTAAAACAACTGGACTTAATAGACATATATAGAACAATTCATCCAAAAACAGCAGAGTACACATTCTTCTCAAGTGTGCATGGAACATTCTCAAGGGTAGACCATATGTTGGGAAACAAGGCAATCCTCGACAAATTTAAAAAAATTGAAATAATAATAAGCATCTTCTCCAATCATAATGCTATAAGGCTAGAAATTAATTACAAGAAAAAAGCTGAGAAAGGCACAAGGATGTGGAGACTAAACAATATGCTATTGAACAAGCAATGGATCATTGAAGAAGTTAAAGATGAAATAAAAAAATACCTGGAGACAAATGAAAATGCTAACATGCCATACCAACTCATATGGGATACAACAAAAGCTGTATTAAGAGGAAAATTCATCACAATACAGACACATCTTAACAAACAAGAAAAATCCCAAATAAGCAATCTTAAACTACACCTAACCAAATTAGAGAAAGAAGAACAAACAAAGCCCAAAGTCAGCGGAAGGAGAGAAATAATAAAAATCAGAGCAGAAATAAATGCTATTGAAACTAAAAGGGCAGTAGACAGGATCAATGAAACAAAGAGCTACTTCCTTGAGAAGGTAAATAAAATTGACAAACCCCTAGCCAAACTTACAAACAAAAAAAGGGAGAAAGCTCAAATAAACAAAATCAGAAATGAAAGAGGAGAAATAACAACAGACTCCACAGAAGTACAACAGAAGAATCTCCACAGAGGATTATAAGAGAATACTATGAAAAACTATATGCCAACAAAATGGATAACCTAGAGGAAATGGATAAATTCTTGGACTCCTACAATCTCCCAAAGCTCACTCAAGAAGAAGCAGACAATTTGAACAGACCAATTACAAGAAAAGAGATTGAAACAGCAATCAAAAACATCCCAAAGAATAAAACCAGAGGACCAGATGGCTTTCCTGGGGAATTCTACCAAACTTTCAGAGAGGATTTAATACCTATCCTTTTCAAGCTATTCCAAAAAATTAGAGAGGATGGAACACTTCCTAACACATTCTATGAGGCCAACATCACTCTGATACCAAAGCCTGACAAGGACACCACGAAAAAAGAGAACTACATGCCAATATCACTGATGAACATAGATGCAAAAATTCTCAACAAAATTTTGGCAACCAGAACTCAGCAATTCATCGAAAGGATCATACATCATGATCAAGTGGGATTTGTACCAGGGAAACAGGGATGGTTCAACATCCACAAATCAATCAACATGATACACTACATCAACAAACTGAGGAATAAAAACCACATGATCATCTCAATAGACTCAGAGAAAGCATTTGACAAAATCCACAGCCATTTGTGATAAAACCTCTGAACAAAATGGGCATAGAAGGGAACTACCTCTACATAATAAAGGCCATATATGACAAACCCACAGCCAACATCATACTCAATGGGCAAAAACTGAGCGCCATACCCCTGAAAACAAGAATGAGACAAGGATGCCCTCTATCACCACTTTTATTTAACATAGTACTGGGGGTCCTGGCCAGAGCAATCGGGCAAGAAAAAGGAATAAAAGGAATCCGTATAGGGAGGGAAGAAGTGAAACTCTTGATGTTTGCAAATGACATGATCTTATATATAAAAAACCCCAAAGAATCCATTGGGAAACTTTTGGAAGTAATCAACAACTACAGCAAAGTTGCAGAGTATAAAATCATTTTGTATAAATCAGTAGCATTTCTATATTCTAATAACGAACTAACAGAAAAAGAACTCAAGAACACAATACCATTCACAATCGCTACAAAAAGAATAAAATACCTCGGGATGAATTTAACTAAGGAAGTGAAAGACCTATACAATGAAAATTAAAAGGCCTTTCTGAAAGAATTGGATGACGACATAAAGAGATGGAAAGACATTCCATGTACATGGATTGGAAGAATAAACATAGTTAAAATGTCCATCCTACCTAAAGTAATCTACAGATTCAATGCTATCCCAATCAGAATCCCAATGACGTTCTTTACAGAATTAGAACAAAGAATCCTAAAATTCATATGGGGCAACAAAAGACCCCGAATTGCTAAAGCAATCCTGAGATAAAAGAACAAAATGGGAGGCATCACAATCCGTGACTTCAAAATATACTACAAAGCTACAGTAATCAAAGCAGCATGGTACTGGTACAAAAACAGGTGCACAGATCAATGGAACAGAATTGAAAGCCCAGAAATAAAACCACACATCTATGGACAGCTAATCTTCCACAAAGGAGCTGAGGGCATACAATGGAAAAAAGAAAGTCTTTTCAACAAATGGTGCTGGGAAAACTGGACAGCCAGATGTAAAAGAATGAAAATTCACCATTCTTTCTCATGTAGGCAGTACACTCTTTGACATCAGTATTAAAAGGATCTTTTCAGACACCATGTCTTCTCAGAGAAGGGAAACAATAGAAAGAATAAAGCAATGGGACTTCATCAGACTAAAGAGCTTCTTCAAGGCAAATGAAAACAGGATTGAAACAAAAAAACAACCCACTAACTGGGAAAAAATATTTGCAAGTCATATATCTGACAAAGGGTTAATCTCCATAATACATAAAGAACTCACAAGACTCAACAACAAAAAATCAAACAACCCAATCAAAAAATGGGCTAGAGACATGTACAGACATTTCTCCAAAGAAGATATACAGATGGCCAATAGGCACATGAAAAGATGTTCATCATCTCTGATCATCAGGGAAATGAAATTCAAAACTACACTAAGATATCACCTTACACCCAATAGAATGACAAAATTATCTAAAACTAATAGTAACAAATGTTGGAGAGGTTGTGGAGAAAAAGGAACCCTCATACACTGCTGGTGGGAATGCAAACTGGTGCAGGCACTATGGAAAACAGTATGGAGATTCCTCAAAAAATTAAAAATAGAACTACCGTATGACCCAGCTATCCCACTACTGGGTATCTATCCAAAGAGCTTGAAGTCAGCAATTCCAAAAGTCCTATGCACCCCAATGTTTATTGCAGCATTATTTACAATAGCCATGACATGGAAGCAACCTAAGTGCCCATCAGCAGATCATTGGATAAAGACGATGTGATATATCTATCTATCTATCTATATATAGATATATATATATATATATATATATATATATACACACAATGGAATACTACTCAGCCATAAAACAGAACAAAATCATCCCATTTGCAACAACGTGGCTGGACCTTGAGGGAATTATGTTAAGTGAAATAAGCCAGATAGAGAAGGACAATCTCTGTATGACTCCACTCATATGAGGAATTTAAAAATGTGGACAAAGAGAACAGATTAGTGGCTACCAGGGGAAAGATGGGGTGGGGCGTAGGTACAAAGGGTGAAGGGGTGCACATACAACATGACTGACAAACAACAATGTAGAACTGAAATTTCACAAGATTGTAACCTGTCATTAACTCAATAAAAATAAAAAAAAACCCCACAATTTATGACTTAAACAAATCGGGATTTATTTACCTCACATTGTAAGAAGTACTAAGCAGGTAAGGGCTTCATTGTTGCTTTCAAGCATCCAGATTCTTCTATCTTTCTGCTCTATGATCCTTAGCATGTTGGCTTATCATATTGTCGTGGGTTAAATGGTGGCTCCCCAAAAGATATATCCACCTCCTAATCCCTGGAACCTATGAATGTGACCTTATTTGGAAAAAGAGTCTTTGCAGATTAAGGACCTTCAAATAAGATCACCCTAGATTATCTTGGTGGCCCTACATCCAAGTGGATCTAAATCCATTTATGGCAAGTGACAGAGGGAAGGCCATGTGAAGATGGAGACAGATCTTGGAGTTATGTAGCTGCAAGCCAAGGAACTCCTGGAATCACCAGAAGCTGAAGGACGCAAGAAAGGAGTCTCCCTTAAAACCTTCAGGGTGCCGCCTTGCTGACATCTTGATTTTGGACTTCTAGCCTCCAGAACTATGAGAGAATAAGTTTCTGTTGTTTTAAGCTTCCATATTTATGGTAATTTGTTATCAAATTGGCTGCTACTCCTCCAAGCATCATGTTGGAGTTGCTGCTGGCCACTTCTGTCCCTTTTGTCAGGAAAACAAAAGCTCTTCCAGAAATCTGAATAGCCAAATGTCGTAGGCAGAATTTTGCCCCCCACGACCTTTGTCGTCTGCTGTTACTCCCATAGTTATGAAATGTTACATGGCAAGAGAGACTTTGCAAACATAATTAAGTTTACTAATCAATTGACTTTAAGAGAGGTTATCCTGGATTATCTCAGTGGGCCCAATGTAATCACGTGTACCCTTCAAAGAAGAAACAAGAAAGAAGAGGCAGTCAGACTTGAAACACAAGAAGGATTCAATAACCGTTGCTGGCTGGAAGATGGAGTGGGCTCCAGGGAAAGTGTGAGAAGGAAATAAATTCTGTCAAAACCCAATAAGACTGAAAGAGGACCCAAGTCAGCTGGAGCCCAGCTGAGGCCTTGATTTTAGCCCCGTGTAACCCCGAGTAGAGCATCTATTCATGCTGTGCAGGCTTCTGACCTACTCACATGCAAGATAATAAATGGGTGTTGTTCTAAAAAAAAATTTTTTTTTTACTGTAGCATTAACCACTGGAAAGCTTGAAGCTAAATTTGCGACTTATTCATAGCAAATATATGATTTTATTTTATATATTTTTGTGCTAAGTTTATTTCTGACTCTGTATGTTTCTTTTTTTTCCTCACTTAAATTGGTTGTATGGATTAGGTTTGGCTATGAGGAGTGGAAAACCCAGAATACCATTGGCTTAAACAAGATAGAAGCTTCATTTTCTCTCAGGTAAAATTCTAGGTGGTCCCAGCTTGGAATGGCAGCTCCATGGTCATCAGGAACCCAGACTTCTAACGTGTTGCTCTGCCATCCTCAACACACAGTTTCCAACTCATGGTGCAAGATGGCTGCTCAAGCTCTCATCATCATGTCTGCATCAAGTCAGCTGGAAGAAGAATAGGAGAGAAGAGGGACACAACCAAGCTTCCCTTTGAAAATTACTTCCTAGAAGTTGCACACACAACTTCCATTTGCATCCCATTGACCAGTCCTTAGTCACATGACTACACCTAGCTATGAGGATGGCTCAGAAATGTGGGTAGCTATGTATTTTAGCTAAAAATGAAGAGTCTTAATACTGTAGAGGAAGGGGAGATGGGCCATTCAGAAACAAGTAGCAGGTTGTGGTACCTCTATCTGTAATTTATTTTATGGATCTTTGTGAACTATTTTAAATTCTGTCCATACTGGGGGAAGGGTGATGATAAGTAAATGAAGGAATAAATAAGTTTATATTCTTAGAAGCAGGATGGATCTTGTTATTGGTTCTGTCTAACATGAGTCCGAATCTCAGAATGGGCTCTGATGCCACGGAGGTCTTAACCGTTCCCACCTTGGGATGCTCAGAGGTGGTCCTGCTGAGCTTGAGCTCTGCATCTCTGAAGCCTGAGGAGCAACATACACTCACCAGGGCAGAGGCTGTGAGGGCAGATCAACTTTCCTTGATTTGAAGTGAATTTTCTATCAACGCAACATCTTAACACTGCTTCTCTCTGCCAATCAGTAGGGGATTACATAAATTTTTGATAAAAAGGGCAAAATCATTATTATTCAATGAATGCAATTTGCTTAGTAGACAAATATCTCTCAGAGAATGCGGCTCTTGAGGTGCCACGGGGACGGAAGGATGTGACAAAAAGATCTGGAATAGAGAGAAGGCTGGGAGGTACTGGCTAGGATTGTTTGGCAGGAGACTTTATAGTTCTATAGCTCCACTAGAGCTGTATTTTCAAACTTCAGTTTGCCCAGGACCTTTGGGATGTGGTTAAAACTGCAGTGACCTGGGCCCCACCCTCTGAGATTGTGATTCATCATTTTGACAAATACTGGACTAGAGGATGCTGATTGCCCAAAGATAAACTTTTCAAAATGGATTTAAACTTCCTTTTGAAGAAGAAAATGAACAAGTTATTTAAAAGAATACAGCGTTTGCTTTGGATACTTAATTTTCCAGGTTTCTGAGGGTCCGGCAGTTCTCCTCCCCGTCACTCTTTTGTGGAGCAGGACCTCAGACCAACAGTGCACAGCTGACTTCCTGCCTAAATGTTAAGGATTTGAGGAGGCCTTTTAGCTCTCTGGCAGCTCGGGGCACCTGACCCGCCAGGCACCAGGGGCCTAGAGAAACCACACTTAGGTCCCTGCTCACCACGGCAACCAGCGCACACTGGTCCCCATCCGTCAGTTTCCAAGCTGGCCCCTCTACAGGGTCGCTTGTGTCATGGTGCCAGGAGAAGCTGCGGTTGTCTTCCGAGTTCCAAGTGCCTGGAAAGAGGGCTTCAGTCCCAGGCCCCGACTTCTCTCTCTGAGGTTTTCTGGGTGGGAAGCTGTTTGGACTCGGGGAGTTGGGGGCTGAGAGAAAGAGGATGAGTGGGGGATCCTGGGACATGAGTGATATCGGTGGGATGTGTGTCACTTGGAGCTGTCAGCTGGACCAGTAGGAAATAAGAGGCACAGATCTGAGGGGAGCGGAATGAATCCCAGTCACAAAGATAGCTTGATATTTCCGCCTGGAGGGGAGTTACAAGGTCTTCACGCTACAGAAATATCAAGACAGGAAAAGCCTTCCTCCTTTGTCTGTGAGTGTTTATGGGGGGTTACTGTAAAATTAAAAATTTTCCCAACAGTTTATTATAAAATCTTTTTCAAATATACAGCAAACCTGAAAGAAACACACTGCTTAGATTCTACTATCAGTATTTTATTTTATCTACTTTATCACATGCTGTCCATCTGCATGTCCCTCTGTCCCTCCACCAATTCATCTCTTTTTTTTTTAAAGATTGGCACCTGAGCTAACAATTGTTACCAATATTCTTCTTTTTCTTCCCAAAGCCCCCTATTACATAGTTGTATATCCTAGTTGTGAGTGCCTCTGGTTGTGCTATGTGGGACACCGCCTCAGCATGGCCTCATGAGCAATGTCATGTCTGCACCCAGGATCTGAACAGGTGAAGTGGAACGTGGGAACTTAACCATTCTACCAGAGGGCCAGCCCCTTCCTTCTTTCTTTCCTTCCAATTCTGGTGTTTATTACCCTCCTTCTATTTGTCCTCAGCCACCTGAAGCCATCATCTTTAATGATTACAACAAAGAACAATGAAAGTAGCTAAAATTTAGAACATACATTACATCACAGGCGCAGTGCTGGCCACTGTTGTGATGTTACCATCTTGTTACCTGTCAGAAGGAGAAGGAGGCATGATTATCCCTCTTCTGATGAGAGGGAAACAGAGGCTCAGAGAGGAGTGGCTAAACTGGAGTTCAAGTCTGGTCTTATCTGACATTTCACCTCCGCAGTCCAGTTTCAGGGGAACAACAGTCCTAGAGATTCCCTTTCGAACAGGGTTAGTGAGAAATTCACTAAGATCATCTCAAACCCATTATGAAAATCATTGAGAACATCGCTTTCTGCATGTAGATAAGTCATTAGTTCAGGGGGTAATGGAAAGGCTAATCCTTGAACTGTCATTATCTGTGACCCCTCTGGGTATCAGCATTTCTTTGCACAAGAGTGAAGTAGGCGGTATTCTCCTTCTCTTCATCATAATTGCTGGAATTTATGGGCCAAACATTCCACGTTAATTTAATTGTTAAGACTAATTCTCTGGGGTAGATATTATAATCTCCATTTTAGAAATTGTGGGGGAGGGAAAGGATCTTTTTCTCTACGCTCTTAGGTTTGTGACTGGGACCTACAAATTAAAGTGATAAAAGACAGATTAATAGGAGAAAAGGTTCATTTTAAACGTATATGGGAGCTCCACAAGAAAGTAATGAAAACTCAAATAAGTGATTAGACCTGGGGACTCATATTCCATTTTAACAAAGATTGATAAATTGTAACATAACTAGACAAAGTAATGGGGGTAAATTGTGGGAAGTAAATTCACAGCAAATTGTGATTCCAGGCTGCCAGGGGCAGTAAATTGTGGGAAGGTAAATATATGGGGGGAACAATAGGAAGAGAATTATTTAGTAAGGTGTGTCATACAGACTCAAGTTGGTGCCTTCTCCTTTGATGAGTCATCTCCAGTGAGTAAGCGGGAGGGCAGAGAGCGAACTGCTTTCAGCTCAAAACAAACCTTACACTAAAATGGCATCTTTTGAGGTAGAACACTTTGATCCCCTCAAGATAAACAATGATCCTCACTGGAGTAGATTGACAGATAACAGAACAGAAGAGAAAGTCCACATGCACTCCAACAAATGAGGCTTTAGTATGGGATAAAAGTGGCATCTCAAATAAATGGGGAAAATAGAAATTATCAGTACAGGGCCAACTCCTATATGGCAAAAAGCACCACAAAAAAGTAAAAATACAAATGACAATATGAGCAAAATATGTGCAACTCTCACCACAGATAAAAGGTTATGCTCCTCAATAGGAAAATGGCACCTACAAATGTGTGAGGAAAAGACAACCTACCCAACAGAGGAATGGGTGATGGATAGGAATAGACTAGTCCTAGAAGGAGAAATGCACATGGCTCTTAAGCATTGAAACAGATCCTCAGCCTCATTAAATAAGAGAAATGTGAATTACAGCAACACTGAGATGCAATTTCCTTTGCATTTGGAAAAATCCAAAAGTTTAATAAAACAGTGCACTGTGATTTGCTAGTGAGGATATTAATCAGTTAAATCTCCGTGGAGAGGAGCGAGGGAACTGAGCAGGGGAATGTTGCTGCTATAAGCAACCTTCAGACTCAGTGCAACTGAGGCAAGTCTCATAATATCTGGCTTTGCTGATTATTAACTACAATGGGGAATACCCCTACAAAACGTATCAGACATGAGTGGAAAAAAGCCAGCTCTTAAAGGGCCCATGCACAAATTTACCCATTTTGGAAAGCAACCTAAAATCACCAGAAAGAAAGGTGCACAGTTCTTTGGTGAAAAGAGACTCCTCTGATAGGTTCTGGGTGCATCTTGGTGAGAGCTGACCTGTCCAGGGACTGAGACATTGGTGGCAGCCATTATTGTGACCTAGTACAGCCATGCTGACACAGATGCTGGCAAATGCCATTGGAGTTCTTCCCCTGGCATTATAGCCCAGGGTCTGCCCCACGCACTAGAGTGCCAATTTAATCTAGCTCAGCCAGGGCAGGCAGTCCACCCTAGGAACTGGCCCCACCCAACAGCAAGCCCTCAGACAACTTTTTGGCCTGCATAGACTGGGTGCCTGGATGCTCTACAGGCAGGCAAGTGGGTCTGACTGTCGGGCAAGGCATGCATGGGGAGCTGGTGGAGAGTGTGGGGTGTTGGTAGAGTATGTGGGGGCTTCTGCAGTGGGGTGACTGGGTCTGCTCCAGGGGTTCAAGAAGTTGCATGGGCCAGGACTGTGTTGACAGTGGGCATGGATCTGTGGGCAGTGGGGCTTATCAGCAGCAGAGGACCTGTGCTTCTCAAACAGCCACATAGGGAATTCGACCTGCCTTCTAAAGCCTAAAACAGCTGGGTACTCCCATGCCTGGGGCTAGCCCCACTCAGCTGCAATCCTGAGAGAGTTGAGAACAGCCTTGCAGGTCTGGGGCCTACAGCAGTTGTAAGTCCCTGAGCCTCGCAAGCAGCCATGCTGGGGGTCTACTCACTTAACAGAAAAGTTGCAACAGGAATGTGCTATTAGACCTGGTAGCTAACTGTGCTGGGGCCCACCAAACCCGATAAACTGACTGAAGGGTCCATAGCAGCCACAGGCAGCTGAGCACTACAACCAGTGGTTGGCCAGGGGGACAGCCTAGATATCCTGGACACCTGAAGCAAGAGCAAACCTGCCACAATAGAAGGACACATGTAGGCGACACATGGGTCACTCCTGGAATATCTGGAACCCGATGAAAAGGAAGCCCTGCTGGGCCTCAAAAGGTGTCTCCTACATAAGCTGCTTCTCCAAGATCAGGAGATGTAGCTGACCCACCTATTACATAGATTTAAGCACAGAGAAAGAGGCAAAATGAAGAGGCAAAGGAATATGTTCCAAGCAAGGGAATAGGACAAAACCCCAGAAAAAGAACTAAATGAAACAGAAATAAACAATCTACCAGACAAAGAGTTCGAGCAAAAAATCATAAGAATGCTCACCAATCTTGGGAGAAGAATGGATGAATACAGTGAGAATATCAACAAAGAATTAGAAAATATAAAAAAGAACCAATCAGAAAGGAAGAATACAATACTGGAAGTGAAAAATTCACTAGAGGGACTCAATTTCAGAGTAAGATGATACAGAGGAACAGATCAGTGAGCTGGATGACAGACTAGAGAAAATCACCCAAACTGAACAGATAAAAGAAAAAAAAGAATGAGAACCATCTAAGGGAACTCTGGGACAACATCAAGTGCTCTAACATTCATATTATAGGTTTCTCAGAAGAAGAAAGAGAGACAAAGGGGCAGAAAATCTAGCTGAAGAAATAATAGCTGAAAACTTTCCTAATGTAAAGAAGGAAGCAGACATCCAAGTGCAGGTAGCACAGAGAGCTCCAAACAAGATAAACCCAAATAAGCCCACACCAAGACATATTATAATTAAAATGTCAAAATTAAAGATAAAGAATCTTAAAAGCTGCAAGAGAAAGGCAATAAGTGACATACAATCGAAACCCTACAAGGCTATCGGCTGACTTCTTAGCTGAAACCTTACAGGCTAGAAGGGAGTGGCATGATGCATTTAAAGTGCTGAAGGAAAAAACCTACAGCCAAGAATACTCTACCTGGCAAGGTTATCATTCCGAATGGAAGGAGAGGTAAATAGTTTTCCAGACATACAAAAGTTAAAGGAGCTTATCACCAAGAAACCAGTCTTACAAGAAATGCTAAAGGGACTTATTTAAGTGGGAAACAGAAGATCACAAATAGGAGTAAGAAAAATATCAAAAAAAAGAAAGTCAATGAAATCACTGATAAAGGAAAAAATACAGCAAAGTTAGTAGATCAACCACCTACGAAAATAATATGAAGGTCAAAAGACAAAAGTCCTAAAATTACCTATTTCAATGATAAGAGGGTAATGGATACATGCACACAAAATAAGAGGTTAAATATAATATCAAAAACATAAAATGTGGGAGGAGAGGAGTAAAAGAGAAGAGCTTTTAGAAAGAGGTCGAACTAAAGAGACCATCAACTCAATATACCTTGCTATATATGTAGATTACTATATGTGAACCTCATGGTAATCATAAACCAGAAACCTTTAATAAATAGACAAATAACTAAGTGAAAGGAACCCAAACGTAATCCTAAAGAAGCCTTCAAACCACAAGGGAAGAGAGCAAGAGAAGAAGAAAGGAACTGAGAAGAACTACAAAAACACCAAGAAAAAAAGTAACAAAATGACAATAACTACATATTTATCAATAGCTACATTAAATGTCAATGGACTAAATGCTCCAATCAAAAGGCACAGCATGGCTGACTGGATTAGAAAAACAAGACCCATATATATGCTGCATGCAAGAAACACACTTAAGACCTACTGACACTCACAAGCTGAAAGTGAAGGGATGGAAAAAGATACTCCAGGCAAATGGCAAAGAAAAGAAATCTAGGGAGCAATACTTGTATCAGACAAAATAGATTTTAAAACAAAAACTGTAACAAGAGACAAAGAAGGGCATTACATAGTGATACAGGGAATAATCCAACAAGAAGATATACACTTGTAAATATCTATGCACTCAACATAGGAGCACCTAACCACTTAAATCAATTACTAACAGACATAAAATGAGAAATAGACAGAAACACAGTAATAGTAGGGGATTTTAACACTCCAGTTACACCAATGGAGAGATCATCCAAACAGAAGATCAATAAGGAAACATTGGCCTTAAATGACACATTAGACCAATGGACTTAGTAGATATACATTGAACATTCCGTCCAAACACTGCAGAATACACATTCTTTTCCAATGCACATGGAACATTCTCCAGGATGGATCACATATTAGGTCACATAACAAGTTTCAATAAATTTAAGAAGATTGAAATAATACCAAACATCTTTTCTGACCACAATGGTATAAAACTAGAGATCGACTACAGGAAGAAAGCCAGAAAAGCCACTAATATGTGGAGATGAAACAAAATACTACTGAATAACGATTGGGGCAATGAAGAAATCAAAGGAGTAATCAAAAAATACCTGGAGACAAATGAAAATGAAAATATTACATGCCAAAATCTATGGGATACAGCAAAAGCGATTCTAAGATGGAAGTTTATAGCAATTCAGGCCTACCTCAAAAAACAAGAAAAATCCCAAACGAACAATCTAACAGTGCACCTAAAGTAACTGGGAAAAGAAGAACAAACAAAGCCCCAAATCAGTAGAAGGAAGGAAATAATAAAAGTAAAAGCAAAAATAAATGAAATAGAGACTAACAAAACAGTAGGAAAAAATCAATGAAACCAAGAGCTGATTCTTTGAAAAGATAAACAAAATTGAGAAACCTTTAGCTACACTTACCAAGAAGAAAAGAGAAGGCTCAAATAAATAAAACCAGAAATGAAAGAGGAGAAATTACAATGGACACCTCAGAAATACAAATGGTCATAATACTATGAAAAGCTATATGTCAACAAATTGGATAATCTAGAAGAAATGGATAAATTCTTAGAATCACAAAACCTTCTAAAACTGACTCAAGAAGTAATAGAAAGTTTGAATAGACCCATCACCAGTAAGGAGATTGAAACAGTAATCTAAACCTCACCAAAAATAAAAGCCTAGGACCAGATGGCTTCCCTGATGAATTCTACAAAACATTCAAAGAAGACTTAACACCCATCCTTCTCAAACTCTTCCAAAAAATTGAAGAGGAAGGAAAGCTTCCTAACTCCTTCTACAAAGCCAATGTTACCCTGATACCAAAACCAGACAAGGACAACACACAAAAAGAAAATTACAGGCAAAAATCATTGATGAACATTGATGCAAAACTCCTCAAAAAATACTAGCAAATCAAATAAAACAGTACATTAAAGAGATCATACACCATGATCAAGTGAGATTTATTCCAGGGACACAGGGATGGTTCAACATCCTCAAGCCAATCAGCGTGATACACCACATTAACAAAATGAAGAATAAAAATCACGTGATCTTCTCAATAGCCACAGAGAAAGCATTTGACAAGATACAGAATAGATTTATGATAAAAACTCTGAATAAAATGGGCATAGAAGGAAAAAATACCTCAACATAATAAAGGCCATATATGATAAACCCACAGAAAACACCATTCTCAATGGAGAAAAACTGAAAGCTATTCCTCTAAGAAGAGGAACCAGACAAGGATGCCCACTGTCACCACTCTTATTTAACATAGTATTGGAAGTCCTACCCAGAGCAGTCAGGCAAGAAAAAGAAATAAAAGAGATCCAAATTGGAACAGAAGAAGTGAAACTGTCAGTATTTGCAGATGACACGATTTTATATACAGAAAACCCTAAAGAATTCACTAAGAAACTTTTAGAAATAATAAATACATTCAAGTTGTAGGATCCAAAATCAATATAGAAAAGTCAGTTGTGTTTCTATACACTAACAATGAAGTAGTAGAAAGAGAATTCAAGAATACAATCTCATTTACAACTGCAACAAAAAGAATAAAATATCTAGGAATAAACTTAACCAATGAGGTGAAAGATGTGTACACTGAAAACTATAAAACATTGTTGAAAGAAATCGAAGAAGACACAAAGAAATGGAAAGACATTCCATGCTCTTGAATTGGAAGAATTAGCATATTTAAAATGTCCATACTTCCTAAAGCAGTCTACAGATTCAATGTAACCCCTTTTAAAGTTCCAACAACATTTTTCACAGAAATAGAACAAAGAATCCTAAAATTTATATGGAACAACAAAAGACCCAGAATAGCCAAAGGAGTCCTGAGAAAAAGAATGAAGTTGAAAGTCTCACATTCCCTGAGTTCAAAATATCCTACAAAGCTATAGCAACCAAAACAGCATGGTACTGGCACAAAAACAGACACACAGATCAATGGAGCAGAATCAAGAGCCCAGAAATAAACCCACACATGTATGGATGGCTAATTTTTGACAAGGAATCAAAGAACATACAAGGCAGATAGGAAAGTCTCTTCAATAAATGGATTTGCGAACAGTGTACAGCCCCGTACAAAAGAATGAAACTAGACCATTATCTTACACCATGCACAAAAATCAACTCAAAATGGGTTAAAGACTTGAATGTAAGACCTGAAACCATGAAACTTCTAGAACAAAACATAGGCAGTATGCTCTTTAACATTGATCTTAGCAGCATATTTTCAAGTACGATGTGTGACTGGGCAAGGGAAACAATAGAAAAAATAAAGAAATGGGACTACATCAAACTAAAAAGCTTCTGCACAGGAAAGGAAACCATCAACAAATTGAAAAGACAACCTAAGAACTGGAAGAAGATATTTGCAAACCATATATCTGATAAGGGGTTAATATCCAAAATATATGAAGAACTCATACATCTCTAAACTAACAACCCAATTAAAAAATGGGCAAAAGATCTGAACAGACATTTCTCCAAAGAAGATATACAGATGGCCAACAGACACGTGAAAAGATGTTCAGCGTCACTAACTATTAGGGAAATACAAACCAAAAGTACAATGAGATATTACCTACTTCCATCAGAATGACTATAATTAACAAGACATTAAATAATAAGTGTTGGAGAGGATGTGTAGAGAAGGGAACCCTGATACACTGCTGGTGGGAGTGCAAACTGGTGCAGTCACTATGGAAAGCAGTATGGAGATTCCTCAAACAATTAAAAATAGATCTATCATATGATCCTGTTATTCGACTGCTGTGTATTTATCCAAACAACATGAAAACACAAATACATAAAAATATATGCACCCCTATGTTCATCGCAGCATTATTCACAATAGCCAAGATTTGGAGGCAACCTAGGTGCCCATCAAGGGAAGAATGGATAAAGAAGATGTGGCATTTATACACAATGGAATACTACTCAGCCATAAGAAATGATGAAATCCGGCCATTTGTGACAACATGGATGGACCTTGAGGGTATTATGCGGAGTGAAATGTCAGAGGGAGAAAGTCAAATACCATATGACCTCACTCATAAGTAGAAGATAAAAACAATGACAGGCAAACACATAGCATTGGAGATTTGATTGGTGATTACCATAGGGGAAGTGCAGGCGAGGGCAAAATGGGTGACCAGGCTGTTTGTGACAACATGGATAGACATTGAGGGCATTACGCTAAGTGAAATAAGTCAGAGGGAGAAAGTCAAATATTATATGATCTCACTCATAAATAGAAGATAAAAACAATGACAAACAAACACAGAGAAACAGAGATTGGATTAGTGGTTACCAAAGGGCAAGGGGGGAAGGAGGAGGGCAAAAGGGTGTGTGGCACATGTGTGTGGTAATGGATTGTAACTAGTCTTTGGGTGCTAAATGTGACATAATCTACACAGAAATGGAAATATAATGATGTATACCTGAAATTTATATAATGTTATAAACCATTGTTATCACAATAAAAAAGAATTAAAAAAAGTCTCTATGGAGTACAATTTGGCAACATCTTCCAAAATCATAAATGTACAAGCCCTAGGTTTCAGCAATTCCATTTCGGGAAAATTCTCCTACAAGTATCCTCACACATGTTTGCAGTGACTTAGGTAGAGGCTGTTTACTGCAGCATTTTTGTTTGTTTTATATAACATGGAATACAACATAAACAGAAGAGTACTAAATAAATTATAGTAAATCCATATGATATGTACAAAAGAACGAAATCTTTTGTAGTGATTTAGAAAGCGCTCTAGGATATATTACTCAGTGAAAAAGGCCCAGATACAGAACAGTGTACAGTAGGCTGCCATTTGTGAAGCATGAGTATGGGGAGTTGACCCCTCTCCCAACAAAGGGGAACCCATTGCTGCTCTCCTGGGCAACCTCAGGAGATGGGACACTCAATTCTGGATCTTGCCTTTGCTGATGATATTGCTGGCCCTCCCTTGATGGGGTGAACAGACTCAGTTTCTCAGGGACCCATGCAGTGCTCACCCCTCCCTTGTTGTCACCACACCCGGTATCCAACTGTGCTGGTGGGGACCATACTTTTTGATTCTCTCTGGTCTAGGACTTCTTTCCTCCTAGACTGGGTCTAAGAATGGTTGGGAGTTAGCATTCAAACTTACTTTTGTTTTATTCATACCCAATGAATCTGTGTTGACAGTCTAAAAGCCTACCGAAGAAATAGAAAAATCATTCTTTTTTTTGGCTGAGGAAGATTTGCCTGGGAACTGAATCCAGGCAACTGAAGTGGAGCGCATTGAACTTAACCACTAGGCCACCAGGGCTGGCTGGAAAAATCCTTTTTAGTTCCAACTCTGACACTAGAAAATTCACCTTTAATCAGATGAAGATAACCCAGTGTGTCATTTACCAAGGAGTTTTACAAAGTGGATGTCAGTGGTTACATGAAATCCCACACAAGCCAAGGCTTGCTGTCATGTTTCAACCACCTTCTTGACAGCGAGCAGAGTCTAGGAGTTTGATCATAGGTAGACTGGCTTTGTCCTGGAGAAATGTCCATTCAAAGATGAATTATTTGGCTTCACCCTGAGGCTTAGCATAAGATAGGAAACATTCTGTTGGGAGATAAATCTCTACGTGTCTCTAGCATTTTTGTATATTTTACAAGGAACTAATCGTGAATTCATGTAAAGATTTGGCTGCAAGAATGTTTATTGCAGATGTGTTAATAATCATGAAAAATGGGAAATGTCCATAACAGCCAACCATAGGAGACAGGATAAATTATGGTACAGTCACACATGGGAGGCTCAGCAGCCACTTAAAAATATGATGTAGAAGAATATTTAACAATGTGCAAACGTGTTCATGATATATTTAAGTTGGTAAAGCTGGCCTCAAAATAAATCACAGTAGTTATCTCATTTTAAAAGTATTGTACACACACACATACATTGAATTGCTATACATCACAGATTGTTAGCACTCATATTTTTGTGCTGGGATACAGGTAAAGTTTTTATTTTCTTAAGATTATGCATATTTTTCTACAACAAATATAATTGATTATTTTTGCAGTAAAGCATCTTATAAAAGCTACTGTGAGAAGGGGAGGGTCAAAAATGCCTCTGAGCGCCTGTCCCGGTACAGTCACAGTGGCCAACGCAGGGAGCCTCCTCCAGAACCTGGACCCCTGCCTTGTCCTCTGAGGCCCACGTGGGCTCTGGTCAGTTGCTGGGGAAGCTCTCTGGGTCTGCCCTGTTCCTCACTATTGATGTCTGGACTGTGTCCATGCCATCCACCTGAGCAGAGGCACTTGTAAAAACCTATAACCTCAGTAAAGTTCCCCTCAAGCATGTTACTGGTAAGAGGGGGGAGAAAGCGTTTAAGAAATTCACTTTATCTTCAGGTCATCTAGATGATCACCTCTTGTGAATTTTAGAGGGAATGTTGATTGAATTCTTTCTGAATACTTCTGTAGCTTTTAAGAAAGAACTTTCTTGAGGGTCCAGTTGCAGCCTCTGTGACCACATTGTGCTTGTCTGAGGACTTTGGAGTCTATTGCTACGAAAACAAGTCAGACAGCAACAGCAGGACCTTTCCTGAATCCCCCAAACATAGTTTCCTTCTGTTTGGTTTAAGTAGATGCAGAAACCCTCACTTTATGGATAAGGTGTTTTCTATGGTCAGACACTGAGGAATGGATGGTCAAAGAGAGCAAATACTTCTCAACTGTTTGAGTTGTCCCTCTCAGAAAGGGCGGGTTGAATTTTGATGGGTGAACTCTGATGAAAATTAGGGTCTTTGCTACACACAAGTGCTTTTAAGAACTGGCCAACCTTTCCTATAAATGGGATAAAATTTATTACAGCTCCTAAGTGACAAAGTTTCCAGCTGACGGATATTTCTATACCTTGCATGTCTGTTATGATCAGAGCTCACCTGGCATGTGCATCAGACTTTCCTACACTGCTTTCAAATTACAAAGTGTGTTTTTACATTTCTTGTATTTTTTAATTGATGTTCCTGCTCTATAGCCCTGTGGGGTCAAATGCTAATGTAACTCTTACTATTATTGCAGACTAAGAAAAGCCAAGTGATTTTCTCAAAATGCAGCACGGTGAAAGTGCCATTATGCAGCATCTGAGAGCAGGCTCATCAACGTGCTATTCAACTGAGACTGGCCTCATGGTGTTCCAGATTCCCTGGTGCTCTCTTTGAGGTTCCAGCATCACTGATCTTCCAGTTTGTGGCCTGAAGCCAAAGATCTTGACAATCCCTGTGAAGAACAACATGTAAATAAAGAGGCTCAACAAGATGATGAGGGAGAGAAAGGGTGATAAGTAGCAGTCCCCATGAGGGCACCATGCCTTCTTCACTCTCCAGTTTACACTTCTGAAGCTCAAAATATTCTGAAACACTCAAACAATGGTGGCAAATAGAAGCTTCTTTCAAAAATAAATATTCTGCAAAATCTGAAAAATGTCCATCAAGAGTAGAATGGACTCATAAATGGTGGTTTCTTCATACAATGCGATAATACTCAGCAATATAAACAGAACGGCCTACTGGATAAAACTTAAATACGTTGCGCTGAGTGAGAAGAGCGAGAGACAAAAGAGCACGTGTGACTCCATTTCTATGAAGTTCTCTCTGAACCATTTATCTGAACTGATCTCTGGGAGAAAGAAAGTCAATCAGGCTTACGTGGGAGGATGGGGGTGAGATAGCCTGGGAAGGGGCGCAGGGGACTTCCTAAAATGATGGGAATGTGCTGCATCTTGATTGGGGTAATGGTGACACGGGCATATACATTTGTCAAAACTCATCAAGCTGTATACTTAAGATCTGTGCATTTACTGTGTATAAATTACACCTCAATGAATAGTGTATGTTACAGCCTTTCTCTGTGAGGCGTTCTAAGTGCTCTCCATGATTTAACTTATTTAATTCTCACAAAAATATGGGAGAGGAGATGTTTATTTGCATTTTTACAGATGGAGAAACCAAGGCAGAGAGGCTACATAGTGATCTAAGGTGATGGAGCTGGTGTTTGGGGCGAGGATTTGAACATTAACAGTTCAGCTCCAGAGCTGGACTCTTAGCTGCTGAGTTATACTTCTACACCTGCCAGAAGTAGCCACCAGCTTGTGGTTTTCCGTTTCCTATTAAGAGCTTTTCCAAATATGATAGAAGCACAATTGCTCATATAGGCAGAAAGAATCTGGTTATTTAAAATACACCTATTTATGTTGGGTATTGGGATGCGTTTAATGATTCCATTTAGCTTCAGTGTAGACAATACTACTAAACTGCAGGCTGGCTTTGCAGATTATCAGGAAGGCCAGTCTCCTGAACTGTGTTTGCTGATTACTGTGTAACACAGCTAATGTTGTAGACAAGAAAAATCACGTGCCTGAAGTTGCCAAGAAATGGAAGGTGGCAGTGATTGAGGCATTGGGCTGGAAAGAAGACTCATCCACTCCAGCTTGATAGCTGTAGCTTACTGTATTGTTTATAAGATGGAGAGAAAATTAATAGTGGCACCAAAGTGTTAACAGTGGCCAACTATGGGGAATGAGAGTGAAGTAGGTAGAAATTTCCAGTTTCTCAACTATACACTTGCATACCATTTGCAACTTTTATTACAAGTATGCACTTAGATGAGATTTTTAAAAAGTTTTTTAGTGGTGAACCAATTAACAGTTCCTGCTTGTGTGAAAGTTGGCCATTTTGCAATATTCACTCATTCATTCATTGAATAAACCATTACTGAATGTCTACTAGATGCCAGATCCTAGGTACTGGAGACACACAGGAATTAGTAGTCTAGTGATGAGACAGACGTATGGACAATTACGGAAGGAGGCAGGTGCTCTATAGTTGAAGGGATTCAGATTAGACCAAGGGACTCTGCCCCAGCTCTGCTTTTACCCATGGGTTTCGCAGCTCTAGATGACTCAGGGGTGAGAGTGGCTGAAGCATTTCTGAATGACCTAGGGTTCTACCATCCTCTTATTTCATGAATATTCCAGAAGCATGCCCAGAGCATGGAAGATGTAGGGCTGATTCTACGTGTTAATGTGGCTTGTAAGGCATCAGTTTTTTCCTAATCCTAGTTTCTCATGGTAAAGCAGTTGGTTGTCAGTTGCCAGAGGACCACATTTCAAGGTCGTCATCTGAGAGTTTTTCTCTGTTCCATGGCTAAAGGCTGATCTCTAAAATCAGTCACTGTCTCTGCTTGAAAAAGGCATACTGGGTAAGAGTGCTGACTTGGTGCAGACTGTGTTTACTTTCTAGAGTCTCTTGAAATGAAATTGCCAAGTAGCCCACTAATGACCAGGGTTGAAAGCAGTCCCCCTACATCCAGTAACACTGCCTTCGTAATGTAAAGGAAAGTAATGTAAAGGAAACTATTATCATAAGCTTGTGCTGTCTTTAGTGACAGAAAAAGAATGGGTAAATTTATTCTTTTTGATTTAGCATCAAACAAAGTTTTGCTTTGATTTTTAAAGTAACAAGCTGTAAAAAGTAGCTTTTCTCAGGACCACATGGCTCATTAGTTCCCCGTGGTGCCCCTGTACCAGGCGTTCCTTCCTTAAGTCCTGGGCTCCTGCCTGTTCAAAGGTACTTGGTTGCCTCCCTTCCCTTGCTCCATTGCACGCGGGTAGTTTAGCCCTTCCCAGCACACTGTCCTGCAGCACCTTCCTCATGAGCGTGCCTGATTCGGAATTGCTCTGTGATTGGAAGTCAGCCTCACTGGGCAAGTGCCCATATTCAGCTCTTCACAGTGGCCTACCAGCCTAGTTAGACCACAGAAATATAGAAGTCATTAGTTGGAGGTATTTGCAAAATGAATGTAGTTAGTGATCTGTGTAGTTACGGACACCTTCTCACTCAGATCTAACTGTGTGGATGTGCTGATTTGACCAATGGAAAAAAAGTCAAAGAAAATTCTCCATATCCCATGACTCCAGTCTATTCTTGGCTGGGACCCTAAGGCCTCTGCAGGGTCAGAGGATTTGTTTATAACCATGGTTTCTGGATTGGGGAGAGAAATGCCATTTCCACCTCCCTCTCCTTTTGCAAACCAATGGAGAACAACAAGGAGAACAGAAGCAGTAAAGTAAACTTATTTCTTCATTGAAATTTGGAAAAATTCATATCTGGACCCATAATGCTGTGTTTGAAAAAGGGTTTTCAGATTAGTGAAAACTGTACCAGTGTGAAGACAGACACAGAGAGAAGGCTGGGGCTTCAAATGCCAAGGGCAGAGTAGACAAAGTATAGAACTTTTCAAAATGAATGTCACAGCCTTGGCTTGAAACACGGTCGGGGTGCATAGACAGACAGTAACCTGCTGTCAGCTGTGAGTGACCTCAGACAACAACTGAGCAAACACACAGGAAACACATGCACACTCCATCTTTGCCATCCTAGGAGACGATGGCACGTGGGTGGAGGATGAATTTGGGGGAGCAAACAGCTCCCTACCTTCTGTGTCTGCTAGAGAAGAGCGAGGACATCACCCAGAACCTCCATCAGCCCAGAACCACTCACAGCATTCACAGGAGATTGAGAAGGTTCTGGAGGCAACAAGCCTAAAGCGCTCACCAGCTCACCCACCTGGTCCTTACCCTTACTATCTTTTCTCATACGGCTCAGGAATAGTAACCCCCATCCTCAGCTCAAGGATGGACAATATTAAAAAAAGAAATCAGCATGAGACTCTTGTGAACATGTTGCATTAAAAATATCACACATACACACAGAGGTAGATGAATAAAACACATCAGAAAGATTATACCATGAAGCAGATGAAAATTAAGACAATCTATTTTTCTAGGAAGAAATCTGGCAACCTATATTAATATCAAATATGCACGCACACTTCAATTCACCTAGGAAATCATGTCATAGGATTTCACTATCTAGTATGGTAGCCAATACTTGAAATATGGAACTCTTTCATATATGGAACAGAGGACCTAAAATTTTAATTTATAAATGATATTCATTTCATTTGGAAATGGAAGTTTCCATTGGAAAACTTTTAAGTGATTTGGAGCAACTTAGGTATGTAAATTTACTTTTTAACTGTAAATTCTATGAAATCTAAATACAGATCAAGTGTTCCCAATGAAAATTTAGTGTCTCAAGATATGCTCTAAGTATAAAATATACATTCAATTTTAAAGACTCATTCAATAAACAGAATGTAAAATATCTCATTGAGATAATATCTTGGATATATTGGGTTAAATATATTGTTAAAATTAATTTTACCAGTTTCTTTTTACTTTTTTAACGTGGCTACTAGAGAATTTTAAATTACATGTGACTTGCATTATATTTCCATCAGACAGCACTGCTAAAGAAAATAAAAGCAGCAGTATGTACAGTAAATGGACAAAAACTGTTCAAAGTAGCCCAAAAGCAAAACAAAAACAAACTGGAAAGAAAGTGGATTCTTGTTCATAGAGGAATGGCTCATACATATATGTACACATCATGGGCTATTATGAAGAATTTGCAAAGAAAAGTTATACCAGTGGAATTGACTATCCACCAAGTGTTGTTATAGAAGAAAAGTAAACTGCATAGAAATGTGAGCAATCCCAGTACAGATGGTCCCCAACTTAATGATGGCTTGACTTAGGATTTTTTGACTTTATGATGGTGTGGAAGCGATATGCATTCAGTAGAAACTGTACTTTGAATTTTAATCTTTTCCTGGGATATTGATACTCTATGTGGTACAACACTCTCTCATGACACTGAGCAGCCGCAGCTCCCAGTCAGCCCTACCATCACAAGGGTAAACCACCGATACACATTCTGTACCCATAAACCACTCTGTTTTTCACTTTCAGTACAGTATTCAACAAATTACATGAGATATTCAGTGCTCTATTATAAAACAGGCTTTGTGTTAGGTGATTTTTCCCAAATGTAGGCTAATGTAAGTGTTCTAAGCATATTTAAGGTAGGCTGGGCTCTTATAATGTTCAGTAGGTTAGGTGTATTAAATGCAATTTTGACTTAAGATGTTTTCAACTTTTGATGGGTTTATTGGGATGTAACCCCATTGTAAGTCGAGGAAGATTTGTATTGTAAAAGTACCATCCCAATCCTCCATAGATTGATATGTTTGTAAAATATGACCTAAACATGAAAAAAGTACAGAAAGCTATACATCAAGTTATTGCACCTGGGTTACCTGTGTGTGGTGGGCCGGGGCAGGAGAAAGGAAGAGGAAAGCAAGTAGAAAGAAAATAAAATGTCTAACTCCCTCCCATCCCCAGCATATATATTGTCTCATTTATGTAGAATTGTGCATACACACACACACACACACACACTAGGAGGAAGAGAAGGATACAGCCAGAACCATATATAATGACTTGTAGGAATTTCCAAAGTGCGTTGCCAAGTGAAAAGAAGTTGAAGATGATATGTAAAAAGGCTCACTCTGTGTAGAAACAACAAATTCCCCATATTCTTATATATGTTTGGAGAAAGGTGCATATGCTGGTTAATTAGTAATAATTTCAGGTGTGTGGTACTGGAAAGAGAGCTGAGGTGAACAGAGTGGGGAGAAAGACATGTGTGTGTGTATAATATCATCATTTTTTATTACAAATAGATATTACTTTTTGAATTTGAAAAAGAAGAAAACAGGGCAGTAATTAAGTTTTCCTTAAAATAAAATAAAAAAAAGTTCAAAGAAGAGCTACAAACATCTAAGGAATAGTAACGGCAACAGAGAGAATTTAAAAATTACTTGGCCAGAGAGGGACACTAGAAACAGCACAGAGATTCTCTTAGCAAGAGATTCTTGGGAATAAAACAGAATAGCAAAATGCAAAGATTTAAAAGGAGAAAAGAAAAGTTAGAAAAATAATAGTGATAACAGACAAAGGAGAACCAACATATGAATAACTGGCATCCATGACACACTCTGCCACAGGCTTTTATGAAGCTGACACCAGAACACTGAGAACAGAGGGAAAGAAAGGTAAACATATTTTCCTAAAACAAAGTCTAAATACTTAAAGGACACATTGAGTTCCAAGAAAAATTTGATACAAATGATCAATAAGTAGAAATATCCTAGTATATTGTACTTCAGAGATTAAGAGTCCTTTGGGCATTTAACTCCCTCCTACACCACCACCACCACGATCATAAAAACAACCTAACTGTTTACACTGGATTAAAAAAATTACTCTTGTGCATGAACAAAAAGGAAAACATATAAATTACTTCAGATATTCTGAAACCTTTTTCACATTCTTTCTTTTGTGTGCATCACCCTTTAATCCAGTCATTAGTCTTTGTGTTTTCTCAGAAATGTGGTCTTTATGCTGTTAATGGCAATGATGATGAGCATTTCATTAAAGAGCACCCCACCATTGTTTGTGGAAGGTTCTTGTTTGATACTCATTAAGCAAGTTTGATGCTGATGCTCTCCTGGTCAATGGAAGTATCAATGGAAGGCTTTCAGATCTCAATCAGGACTTATTTTTGTTCTTCAAATGGTGCTTACGTGGCTTTTTTGAGTAAAGAGCAGCACCATTTCCAGTCTTGTCACCAGGAACATAACCAAATTCGCACACGAATAGGCTTACTGTTATGCCCTATAACATGTTGACTCCTCGAAGGCAGACACAGATATTATGTACCCATGTGGTATATCGTATTATTTCTTCCAAATATTCTCTATCCCTCCCTATGACAGGATAATTCATCTATGGCTATTGTCTCATGCTTTTCACATGACTAGCTTTTGATAATGGGAGGTAGTGGAAGTGAAGGGTGTCACTTCCTAGCAGAAGTTTTAAGAACCATAATGTGGTCCTCATCATTCTTTTCCCTCTCCCATAAGACCAACATGCCCCACATAGGGGTTGCTCTTTTAGCCTGGGTCCTGGAAATGATGACAACATGGAGTATGGCCAAAATTTGCCCTCAATAAACACATAATATGAGTGAAAATAAACTTGTAAGCCATCAAGGTCTTTGAATTATTTGTTACTGCAGCATATTTCAGCTTAAGCTGACTTGAAGCACACGGCATTTAAAACCTAGCTTTGGAATGTTCTAGGTGCTCTCCTGAAGGACTCTTGATTTCTGCAGGACTTTTTCCAGGGCAGGTAATGAGTGGGTGATATGTGACTGGTCCTCCTCCACCTGAGATTCACATTTAGGCTGTTTCAGCTCAGCCAGGGTGAAAGCAGAGACCTCACCTGAGATGTTTTTAAAGTGGGTCACTCTGGACTACTCAGAGACTCACAGTGAGTATGGCTTAGTTATACTGAGTATAGCCCAGTTGTTGTGAGCCATCATTTATACCTGCATTCTGGTCAAATGTCCTGAAATTCCAAGGTCAGAAGACATTTTGGGGTACTGGAGACAACAACTCACTTTGGGACACTATAGTAGTTCTCAGTGGGGAAGGGGCTGAGGAGGGGAGGGAGATGCTCTAGATCTGAAGGGTTCACTCCTGTGTTTCTTCTTTCCAGTTAAAGCTGATTCTATGATGGATGTATCAATCTGTGGAGAATAACTTTTTTTTCTCCCCCATGTGGAAAGTTCAGCATCTGCACTTACAGTTCTGTTGGAGAAGTAGCTGAACTCAAAATGTATTAGGAATCCAACTGCAGTTCAGTGTTGATGGCTTCAACAATTCGCAACAGCTCTTCAAAAAATACAGGCTGTGGTTTCCTCCTGGGATGAGCTCCCTGGGATCCTTGGCAACAGTGCTGGTAGAAAGTAGAATGAAACGGTTAGCTGAGACTTAGAAGATGGAAACAGTAATTGAGCAGAAGATGACACATTAAAAATAGCATAGGACAGGGAGCTGACTTCTGCCCTCACATTCAGTTTAGGGTGGGTTAAGGACAGAGGCACCAAAGAATTAATTTTGACTCTCAAATCCTGTTTGGCTTCAAGGATTCCACCTATTTTCTCCAGAATAAACAAAGAAAGGATAGAACTAATCCTTATAAAACACCTGCACATTAAGAAGAGCACATGGGGTGGGGATATTGATTTTGCAAATAGAAACTGTACAGGGAGGGGGTGGCCGGCAGGGGGCACTGGCAGCCCCTCATCCACCATGGACCATCACCACCACCATGTTGTCAGGACAGCCTGCATTGCCTGATCCCCTTGAAAGGGAGGCAGCACCTCATAACTAGTACTAGAGTACTACAGTCCTAGTTAAGGGCCTGGGCTCTGTGAGCAGAAAGACCCAGATTTTCTGGGGTCTTTCTATCGTGACTTTGCTTGTACTCGTTCTTCTTGGGTCAGTGACATAGCCTCCCCAAGCCCTGATTTTATATAACGCTTAAAAAAGCAACAGTGTCTAACTTACACAGTGTCTGCAAGGTGTGAGTGAGGTAATTCACACCAAGTGCCCAACACAGCAGGAGTGCGTGAAACGCTTGAGCGACACTAGATGGCTATGGGTCCTAGTCTTAGCCGAGAAACCTCAAAATGAAAGGCGGTTGGAATTGCCACAGAGCTTCCCATATGTAAATAAAGTAAGAGTTATGAAGTTTAAAAATAAGTGGAAGGGGCTTTAGGTCTGAATTTTAAATTAATAATGGATATAAAGAAGTTATGATCAAGAATACAATACCTGCTCAATAAGCTCTGGCAACACGACACCACATCGGTTGTGTTTTGAAGTAAGCCAGAGGCAAAGGCGTTCTCTAATGTGTGATGGCAGTTGATGTCTACAGGAGTGCTGGAGAGGATGCCTGGAAGTGGAACAGAGCACCACTGATTTTATTAATTCACGAGGTCACTGGAGTTTCCTTCTGTTCTTAGCTTCTCCATCACACTGCACACATTTCACTTCACAACATGCTTAACATGGCTCTGCCTCTCTGCTCTTTGCACAGCATACGCTGCATATAAGGTTGGAGGCACCGCCCCCCTGAGAGCTGTGGGCACAGGGACACAGGACACAAAGAACAGAAGCAGTACCTGCAATGCAGGCGGTTATGAAGCAGGCAGTGTTCCCTGCGATAAGAGCTCTCACTGCTTCTGAGGCGATGTCACGCTTTCTGGTAGGAGCTATGGATACTGGAAACATGGAAGCAGATATGAGGTTAATGTTGAGGCTTATTGATTAGAATTCCAAATTCTCATTCTCTGAGAATTGTTCTGGGGTTGGAGTCTCAGATCAGCTGAATTTTCTTTTCTTTTTTTAAACTTAGCTCAGAAATTCAAGATTCAAGAGCTTAGTGATAAGTTCCATATCCAGAGAAGTCCTCTGGTGTGCGAGGAAAAGAAGTCTGTCCACACCGAAAGGCCCAGAGGATTCCATTCTCTACAGAAGAGACAAATCCTAAGTTTCATCCAAAGGGCCCACACAGCATGTTGAGGGCACAGCAAGGCAAGCGCATCGCAAGGGAGGATCCCAAACATCTGCAACTCATCTGTCACCATCCACGTCTGTGCCCATGGCAGACATCACTCATGAATCACAGCATTTTCCCCCTTAACTTCCATTGGACCTCAGAATCCTTCTCCACGTGGCTGTTATAAGTCTACTGGAATTGGCACATGAAGTGAAAGCCATGTGTCATCCCTGGCTGGAGAGGCACCTGAGCATTTGGGCAAATTCTTCCCCATGTTAGCTTGGGTCTACACAGGGAAACTACATTGCAGAGCAGGGATAACAAATAGACCCCAAAGGATTTACTGCTCTTGCAGGGCCTTCTTTTCCTGACATGAATAATGTTACAGAGGAACATGGAGACCTGAAGCATGTTCACATGACATCTGTTGTTGAAGAATATTCTTTTCACTTACTGAATGCGCCAACCACCATTCCTAGGGAACAGATATTGGAAAAGCCACAGAGAGCGTAAGTGGCAATTGTCTCAGAATGAATCTGTAAAATAAGCATAAACACACAGATGCATACATGGTGTGACCAGCTTAGTAAATCTGACACCCTAACTGAGCTTCCTATTCTGACGACAGAATCGATACTGACAAATAAGTGCACAGTGCACGGTGTCAAACACCTGTTGCTTCCTAGACTCTTTTTTCCATTTCCCCTTCCATTTCGATGGAGAGAAAGGGGCTGTGTGGATTCAGAGACTCTCTACAAAGGGCTTGGAATTGGTAATCTTGGCCTCTACAAAGGCTACTTTCAGCTCAATGACAACTTTTAATATTCAGTGTGACCTGGTCACCTGCTACAATGTGCCAGGCACAGGACCAGCTCCGGAAGACACAAAATTGGTCCCATAAAATATTCACATTACATTTATTTGATAAAAGTCTTATTCAGAATTATAAAGAACTGTTGTAACGCAATAATAAGACAAGTGCCTAATAAATGAATAAAGAGATTTCACAAAGGACAAGCAAATGGCCAATAAGCATGTGAGAAAATGTGCAACAGTGTTTGTCACCAGGGAAATGCAGATTAAAACAAAGAGATCCCACTAAAATGGCTAAAAACGTGGACAATACTAAGGGTTAGCGAGGATTTGGAACAACTGGAACTCTTGTACATTGTTGGTGAGAATGTAAACTGACACAGCCTGTTTGTAAAATACAAACATACTTGACAGTTTCTTATCAAGTTAACATCCACTGCCTGCATGACCCAGCAGTCCACTCCTAGGAATTTTCCCAGGAGAAATAAAAACATATGCCCACAAAGGCTGTACATGAATATTTACAGCAGCTTTATTCCTAGTAGTCCAAAGTTGGAAACAACTCAAACATCTTTCAACAGGCAAATGGATACACAAATTGTGGATTTCCATAAAATAGGAAGCTGCTTTGCAATAAAAAGGAAAATAACTAATATAGGCAACAACATGAATGCTAAGTGAGTCCACTCGTATGAAATTGTAGAAGAAGCAAAAGTAATCTATGGTGAAAGAAAGATCAGTGGCTGCTGAGACTGAGTTGGGGTGGGCGTGGGGGCTGTTGACTACAACTGGCCATGAGGATGATTTTCTAGGTGAGATGGAAATGTTCTATATCTGATTGTGGTCGTGGTGACACAGGTGATACATATGTCAAAACTCTCATGTACACCAAAAATGAGCTTTTTTGTATGTAAATTGTACTTCAGTAAAAAGAATATAATTTGAAAGGAATCATATCAGTAAAAAGGCAGCTCACAGCTATCACAGGAGTCCTTTCCATCTGGCCATGGGGTGTGCTTGCCTGTCTTTGCTCCTCAGCTCTGACCAGCCCATAAGAACATTAGGTGCCCCTTGGAGGTGGAAGAATGGACTGTCCTCTCACAGGGCCGTGAGAGGATGGAAGGTGAATTCATCCAAGTGTGAGTACTGCCCTCCGTCTCTATTCTAAGGTCAAGAGGAGTTGCTCAGGCCAGATGGTTCTTTCTCAGGGTGAGGGACTGACTGCAGAGGCTTGGAAGAGCCAGGGCACTTCACTGTTTACCGGAGACACACCCAATCTGGCAAAGGCACCCACACAATTGAGACAATAATTTTTCCCCCCCAAATCCTGAAAATCTATGATTTGGTTCAAAGAACAAACCAGGTCAATGCTACATTCAAAACTGGTAGTGCCTTTCTTTTCTTTCACCAACTGGATTTTTTAAAGCCCACATTCAAGACTCGAGTGGTCATGGTAAGTTTTTGCTGAGAAAGCCCCTCTTCCTTTCATGGTTTCTGAGAACTCCTTTGTTGATATTTTCATTCAGCGTGCATATAGCAGGCAGGAAAATAAAATATATCAAGTATTTGAGCAGTCCACTGTTTCTGGAAAAGCTCATCCTCGTCCCCTGCTCTGTCTAGTGCTTTTCATTTAGTTCAATTGGCTTGAAAAAGAGGCAACTTATTAAGAGACCATGGCGGGAGGGAGGGCATGAAGTGCTCGAGAGTCCTCTTTCTCCTTTCTGGGGACCTGTGGAGGGGGACACACAGATGGGGCCACGTAGGGTTTTATAAGAAGAGGAAAAGGAAGCTGGGGTGATTCTGCTCTGTCTTTGCCCATAAATGTGCAAGACTATGTGATGGAAAGAACTGCACTAGGAAATTAATAGGACATCCTACAGCTCTCCTTGCACATGAGCAAAGATGCCATATGTACAGGGACAGTACACTGTGGTACCAATAGAAAAAATCGATGAGTGTTTTTCAACAAGGGACTGGCTAAAATAAATTATGGTGTGCTCGTACAGTAGAATATTGTGTCACATGCACTGGTATGGAAAGGCATTTGAGATATGTTATTAAGTACAAAGAGAAAGGCTAAGGACAGTGAGCATAATATGACACAGGGAGAGGAGCTAGTGTCAGAGAAAGAGGGAGGATGACTCACTTTTCCCTCTACACCTTTTTGTACCTTTTGACTTCTGTGCCATGAAATATATTATGTATAAACAAACAAGCAAACATGCAAAGTATTATCTTTAACAAAGAGAAAATGGAGTAATAAAGTGTGACATACACATTCTGACCTCTTACCTCAGATGGAGGTCAGAACTGGGCACAATTTGATGGGTACCATGGGATTTTTGCCTATGGACCCAGAGCTTACACTTCAGTCACGTGGTATGTTTTCCAGGAGACTATGGGGACACCCTCACCTCTTCTTGGTTGGTATGCAGAAATTTCAGGACTCATTCCCATTTTGTTTATCTTGCCCCTGGTGGGGCTCACCCCCAACCTGAATCAGCTCTACTGGCCTGTCTCTCTCCTCTTACTAACCTGCTCACAAACCTGCTCAGCACTTCCAGACCTGTGAGCTTGCTTTGCTCATTAACAAAACTACTTTCTGTCAGCAACTGGCAGTTGGGGATGAAAAACATTTCACTTAACTGAGCCTATGGTTTACTTTTGTCAGGGAAGCAAGCTGGTTTGTGGTGGCATCCAGACAATGAGGACATTCGGCCAAGCCCCACTGTGTGGTCAGCTGAAGAATGAACATTTGAGAAACAGGAGTCCTATACAGTCACTATTCACATCAGATACGTGGGTCAAATGCCCTGATTAGAACACACAAATCAACACTCTCCTGGGGTGTGCTGTTATTTTGTGTAACACGTGGGAGTAAATGTGCATGTTTGGTCTTTGGGAGGCTGGAGAGTGGGGGCTGTTCAGAGGTGGGCTGTCTCAGTTAGGAGCTTGGGCAGCATGCTTTCCCTCCCCTTTCCTTTTAAAGCCCAATATGTGCCTAGGACATTAATTCCAAATGGATTGTTTCCATGAATCATAGTGGTGGCCAGAAATACTCACCGTTTCCCTAAGTTTCCTTGTGTGCCAATTCTGTTCTTTAGGAAAATAAAAGTTGGAGGCTCAGCTGCAAACATGGCCCAAGGAAGAGCCTCACCTGAGCTCCCTTATCCCATCCAAGGCCAAGGGGACATGAGCATATCCTTGCAGGCTATTGACCTGAAGTCCTGACATAGTTCTAGGGCGCTTGTCTCAAAGGTTCAGATCACAGACCCTGAGCTTCTTCTCTTCCCTCATCTATGTGGAGAGCAGAGATTGTGTCTCACTACTTCGTTAGGATGTCCAGGCTCTAGGCTGCATTTAGGCAGTTTCTCAGAGTCCATAGAATTCCTTAAGCTGAAAGTAAGAGAGCTTCCTATCATTAGACTCTGAGCTCAATGAGGGCAGAGGCCTCATCACTTGTTCAACACTGTGGCCTCAGTTCCTAGGTGCATTGCACACAGAAGGCATTCGATAAATGCTTGTTGACGGATTGATTCTAGTCCCAGCTCATATCACTCTGGGTTTGGACACACAGAGCTCAACAGTAAATGATCACAGTAGTAAAGATTAGTTGTGCTTCTTACACACACAAACACACACATTGATTAATTCAATGTAACTGAAAATTATGAGGTGCTGTGTTCATTATGAGCTCTCGATTTGGGGTCTGTTTTGTCATCTTCTAAGTGCCTGACCTAACATAAAGAGGCACCAGTAATGATTTGATGAAACATATATATATATATATATATATGATAAAGAAGTGCACTGAAAAACCAAAATGTTTACTCACTGACATATATTGCTGGACACCATCCACAAATTTGGGTCCAGATCGTTTCCTTAAATCCACCAATTTTGAGAGGTAGTCATAGGCCACAAATTCACTGAAGAAGGTCTTATAACCTATGAGTTTGGCAACCATAAAGCTGTCTTGCCAGTTCACTCCCATCATCAAGGAAAAGGGCATGAAGATGTAGGAGCATATTATCTACAAAATAAAAAGTAGATACTTTATTAGACGTGATTTCCTCCTGTTCTTCTGCCTCATCCTCATGAAGAGATTGTTCCAACCCCCTCTGTGTCACCTGTGGGCACAGAAATCCCTTCACATGCCCTTGTCCATATTTATCCATTAGGAGTCAAGGTTGGAATTAGTCATATGAAGTGACCTGGATCCTTGGGATGGAGAGAATGACTGTATGTTGGGGGAAGGAGTGTGACAGGAGACAGAGAAAGAGCTGTGGGAAGATAGAGGATACATGATAGGTTTGTGCTTGTGTAAGAGTGCACTAGTGGCAATTGGGGAAGGCGATTCACAAACCTATTTCATTTTTAAACGAAGATGGGCAGAAACAAAGTGGAGGAGAAACATGATAGAATATACCTCAAAACTCAGCTGTGGGTAGTCAAACATGTTTCCAAACCAGGACAGGGCTGAGTTCACAAAAGACAGCAGGGCCACGAAGGCAATCATATTCACAGCGATGTGTGCTACCACAGAGATGGATGAGGATGCTCCATGTGATGCTGCGTCTAGGAGATTCCTCGAATCACTTTATCAAAAAATAGCAATGGCAGAATTAACAAGGAGCTGTCAGCAGATGGACATCACAGGTGTAGATATGGGGTACTCAGAGCTCATTCGGATGGAGAGACAAACTCTCAGACCCATACCTTGGCCAAAGCCCTCACCTGGATTCCATGAAATCATGATGGGATTTATAATTACTGAGTGTAGGTGATGGGCTTATGGGTATCTAACTGTTATACTACTCTTTTAGTTGGGGGCATTTATAATTAAAAAGTTGAGAAAAGATAATATTATAGGTTTTAAAAATTATATTTAATTATAAGTAGCTACTAGAGAACATTTATAAAATATTCATGGTATAAGAACTAATAATTCAAGGAAGGCCAGGACATCCATCACCTAAGAAATGGAAGTCACCCTCACCCTTGAGTCCCCCTCCCCCTCAGTGCCCTTCCTTAATCTCATCCTCTTCAATCTCATAGGTACCTGGCTCCCTAGAAGTTGCTTCTCATTCCCTTTCTTTTCAATTTCCCGATATGTCTGCATCCCTAAGTAATATATTGTGTAGGTTCACACATTTGCTAACTTTATAAGTGGAATCACACATATTCCATATACATATATTCTTTGACAACTTGCTTTTTCATTCATGGTTATGACTTTACCCACATACAAACAAGGGGTGAATCTCAGAAACATGTTTGTTGACGTATTCTGTTCTTTAATGAAATACTTTTGAACATTCTAAATCCCCTAGTCTTTTCCACCCTTTTTTATTTGTTTTGCCCAGGGCAAAAGAAAATGAACTGAAGAGGGGTTAAGGATACCTATATCACACTTTCTTTCCCTATCATATGAGACACTTCCAGAAATGGTCATTCTATGGTTTTGCAACAGTTTTAAATCAAAGTTAAGTGAACACTACACTATATTTAAAATAAAATATCTACATTGAAGTCAAGGAAATATAATGACTTTCAGGCATTTGAAAGGTTTTCAGCCAAAGCAATCTTGAGAAAGAAGAACAAAGCTGGAGGCATCACACTCTCTGATTTCAAACAATACTACAAATCTATAGTAATCGTAACAGTATGGCACTGGCACAAAAACAGACACAGAGATCAATGGAACAGAATAGAGAGCCAAGAAATAAACCCCTGCTTATATGGTCAATTAATCTATGGCAAAAGAGGCAAGCATATACAATAAGGAAAAGATAATCTGTTCAATAAGTGGTGTTGGAAAAACTTGACAGCCACATGCAAAAGAATGGAACAAGGCCACTTTCTTATACTATACACAAAAATAAATTCAAAATGGATTAAAGACTTAAATGTAACACATGAAACCATAAAACTCCTAGAAGAAAATGTAGGCAGTCAGCTTTTGGACATTGGTCTTAGCAATATTTTTATGGATCTGTCTCCTCAGGCAAAGGCAGCAAAAGCAAAAATTAGCAAATGGAATTACATCAAACTAAACAGTTTTTGCACAGCAAAGGAAACCATCAACAAAACCAAAAGGCAGCCTACTGAATGGGAGAAGATATTCACAAATGATGTATCCGATAAGGGGGTGATAGCCAAAATACATAAAGAACTCATACAACTCAATAGGATACAAACAAAAACTTCAATTAAAACATGAGCAGAGGACCTAAATAGACATTTTTCCAAAGAAGATATACATATGGTCAACAGAAACATGAAAAGATGCTCAGCATCACTAATCATCAGGGAAATGCAAATCAGGACTACAATAAATTATCACTTCACACCTGTTAGAATGGCTATTACCAAAAAGATAAGAAATAAATGTTGGTGAGGATGTGAAGAAAAGAGAACTCATACACTGTGGGAGGGAATGTAAATTGGTGCAGCCACTATGGAAAACAGTATGCAGATTCCTCAAAAAATTAAAAATAAAACTACCATACACTCAGCAATTCTACTTCTGGGCATTTATTCAAAGAAAATGGAAACACTAATTCAAAAAGATATGTGCACCCCTGTTTTCATTACAGCATTAGTTACAATAGACAAGATATGGAAGCAACCTAAGTGTTCATTGATAGATGGATAGATAAAGAAGACATGGTATATACATACGATGGAATATTACTCAGCTGTAAAAAGGAATGAAATCATGTCATTTGCGACAACATGGATGAACCTAGAGGGTATTATGCTAAGTGATATAAGTCAGACAGAGAAAGACAAATACTCTATGATTTCACTTATATGTGGAATCTAAAAAACAAATGGATAAACATAACAAAACAGAAACAAACTCACAGATACAGAAGTACAAACTTCCAGTTATAAAATAACGAAGTCTTGGGGATGTAATGTACAGCATAGGGTATACAGTCAATAATATGGTAATAACTTTGTATGCTGACAGATGGTTACTAGACTTGCTGTGGTCATCAATTCATAATTTATATAAGTGTTGAATCACTATGTTGTACACCCAAAACTAATATTGTATGTCAACTATAGTTCAATGAAAAAAAATGTTTTCAAGTGCTGAAACAGGATTTTTGGGGGTGAAGTCTAATAGTCACTGGGAAATTAAATTCACTTTAATACTATAATTCACTGTGCTCCCTTTGTCAATTTTTTGCTGTACTTTGAATATGGAACTCCCTGACACCCCAGCTTGTACAGTCATTAATGAGGCGAATGAATCTCACTTACCTCATTCCCATTTTCATGGCATTCTTGAGGGTTATTTTAGGTGTTTCTGTCTCAGGCCAAAAGAGTTTAGCCACAGCCAATGAAGCGGGAGCTGACATAACTGAGGCAGTTAATAAGTGGGCAGGTGAAATCTGTGATTTTAGGAGAAAGAAGGCCAACTTAGGTTTAGCTTTTCTGTTGTGTTCAGAAAGAATGGCCTGAAAGCCTCACAAGGGAAGAGGGCAGGAATTGAGTTTATGCCAGAAAACAATGTTTCTTTGGAGGTTTGGAGGAGCTCAGCGAGCCAAGCTGGCATCACCATGAGACTCAGAGGGAGGAATTTGTGTGAATTGACCACATCCCTGGAGAGAGAGGCACAAAACCAAAGTCTGATCATTTCAGAAGAGAATTAATCCTGTGCTGTAGGAGCTTTCACAGATCCCTCCACCTCTCTGTGGTCCTTTGAAATGTTCAAATAGTCCCTAGAGCCCATATTTCATTACATCATTGATTTAGATGGGGATGTCTGGGGCTGCAGGCATGGATACAACCCTCTCTGTCTTCCTTGTGCTCTGCTGAAATTTTGTGCCTTTACGTAACACTCCTTTACGCAGAGTCCGTGTGATCTGTAAGCATCTCTGCTCTCCGCGCTGCAGGTCTACTTAAAGTCTTTCCCCTCCCCTCCCCACACCCTTATTGTTCCTGGATTCTCTTGCCTATCTTTTCAGAATTCCAGAATCAGCACCCCCTCCCCACGCCCATTCCACCCAGCACATTTCTGCAGGTGGCGTTCCCACAGTGGTGGAAGAGTGGATCATCTGGGGATCCAGTGACAGTGCTATTCCCACAGTGGTGGCAGAGTGGATCATCTGGGGATCCAGTGACAGTGCTGTTCCTGAGGTCTCCTTCACCCTTTTCCTCTTCCCTTTCCTGCTGGTCGGCTTCCAAGAAACAGATGAAGTCCTGGAGTAAAACTCGCCTATCCTGTAAGAACACCCAGTTGCCTGGGTCACACGGCTGCTATTGGTCTCATTTCTCCCATGGGGGTTGCATCTATGTGTGGCTTGTCGGCTCTGTGCTTGGGGCACACGCCCCAGTTATCATAAGGCTCTCCATCCCTATGCTATTGACCACCAGCTCTCAACGGGCTGTACATTGGAATCTGAGGAGCTTTAACAAAATACTGATGCCTGGGTCTCATATTAAGAGATTCTGGTTTAATTACTCTGGGGGATGGGCCTGGGTATTTGGGCTTTTAAAGGCTCCCAGGTGATTCTAATGTGCAGTAAGGTTTGAGAACCACTGCTCTAGGTCAGGGTCAGAAAAATTTTTCTGTAAAGGGCCAGAGAGTAAATATTTTTGGCTTTTTGGGCAACAACTACTTAACTCTGTAGCATGAAAGCTGCTGTAGAGAAACAAATAGGAGTAGCTAGTTTCCAGTTATAACTTCAATTACAAGAGAAGAAGCATGATCTAGAATTGGCCCATGGGTCATTCTTTGCTGACCTCTGGTTTAGATTGCCTTTACTAGTATAATAGGTTTTTTTCTTTACATATTTATATTTTCAGCCAAAGTAGCCTCATAATATGACTGTATTCTGCCATGGTTGGATATGATTCACATTTAGGTGATAGGGATATAAAAGAGGAGCCCCAAAGCTCCTTTGGGGTAATCCATTCAAATGCCAAAGGAACTGCGACCAGCCATAGAGTAAAAAGGACACTCTTTCAGCCTCTTTATCCAGCAGCAATGGTAAAGAAAAAAAAGAAATGATAATAGCAAAGAAAGAAGAGGTGGCATTTTCCATAAATTGATCCCCAAACATTCTTACCCCAAAAGAAATGTATATGCCTAAGACACTTCCAGCAATGGTAGAGAACCCAGCGGTCATGATTGCATGGAGTTCAGACTTGGTGACGTGTGGTAAATACGGTCGGACCAGCAGTGCAGACTCTGTCTGGAAATGAAGAGTGAGTGACCAGATTAAGCGTTCCCTGTTGAGTCTTAGGGGGGTATGCCAATCTACTCAAAATTCCATCCTCTAAAGCAGTATTTCTAAGAGTGGATCGCAGACCCCCATGAACATCACCTCGGAACTCCGTAGAAATGCAAATTCTCAGACTTACTGAATCAGAAACTCTGGGCATTGGAGCCAGCAATCCTGTTTTAACAGCCTTCCAGATGGTTCTGATGCATGCTGCAGTTTGAAACACCCTAGCTGTCTGGGTCATTTGAACTCTAGGTCAGTGTGCAGACAGAATCATGTGTAAAGTTTGCAGGATTTGCAAGGCCAATTCACACAAGGCCCCCACTTAGCCTAGGACTGGACTCTGCTGGCTGGGGACACTTTTCTAAAGTTGGAACACCATTGGCCAAGTAACTCTGCCCAGTGGCCTGGCCTTGAGAATGGGCGATTCCCAAGCCTCTGTGACTTCCCATTTTCCAGCTTCATCTTGACAGACTTTAAACCTCTTTGCTGAAACCGCAGGGAAATAGAGATGCAAGCAGAAAAGACAAACAAGGACAGGTGCCCAGAGGCCTTTTTCTAATTGAGAATCAGAGACCCCTTCTTTCCCTTGGGTGGAAAGGAATCAGTTAGAGTGTAGTTCAAAAGGCTTGAGTCCCATCAAGGAGGGCAGGCGGCCTGCAGCCTCGAGCTCTTCATAAATAGTGGCTGAACTTTTAGCATATTAGGTATCAAATTGAGCATGTGTGCAATTTTACAATTTCACCCTATTATTTCTAATTGTTCTGTGAGACTGAATGTGTTGAGCATCAATTTATGGATTGAATAGAAATTCGGTACATGAGCCCTCTTACCCTGCAGGTAGGAGTAATTGACTCAGAATGGTGCCCTAATTAGTCCAGAGAGATCTTATGATTGTAATTATAATAATTTCAACTCCTATGGAAGGAAGCATGGGCCCTGCTCCGAAGCCTCTGCTCCAGGTTAGCAAGCTGGGCTGGCAGATAAGAAGGCTCAGCTGCTTGGAGCAGTCATAAGCCTGGGATCCAGGGCCATGTGTTTTTCTGGGGGACTATTTTTGCTTCAAATCCAACTTCCTTGGGCAGCCATGCTAGCCAGCACTCACACTTGGTTTCCTTGGTATGTGACTCCATTTTGCCTGAAGCTACGTATGCAGAGTGATGAGGATGATTGTTACTATTTCTCACTCATCCACCCCTTAGGAATGCCACTGTTTTGAGAGACACTCCTTTTGCATCATATTTCTTTGCTTAAATGGATTTCAGGCAAAAGAGCATTTAACCATGGGATGGATCAGGGAGTGAAAATGCTTTTGCTCATCAGCATTGTTCTGCAGGCTCAGCAAAGACAGACTGTTTGCCAGTTGAGACAAGTTAAGAATGAACTCAGGTATCTATACAGCTGCACGGTCGTCGGTGGGAGCCTTTCCTGGTCTCTTTCATTGTCCCAGCCTTGCACTACAGCAGGTGAGGCTGCCTGCTACGGGTTTGCAGGCTCAAGATAGCGGTGAACTCCATGTGAGTGAATGAGCTGCTTGTCTCTGAAGGGTGGGCCAGAGGCCTCAACAATTCTATAAACTTACAAAAGATTGGTTGGGAATCTATGCATGAGAAGTCCAATGCTTTGACAAAATGCCTCAACCTTTCGTCCTCTCCATCAAATTTCCAGAACCTCAATGCCGCGTTCATGCATTGAGACTCTTGGAAGGGATCTCTCTCTCTCTCTCTCTCTTTCTCTCTCTCTGGAATATGGATTTTGTCTATCCTGAGGGGTCCTTATTTTGACACCGTTCCCTCTACACTAAAAGAAATAAAACCATCATATTTTTTTATTCCACTTTCTGGAAGTGCATTTCAGAGGTGTTTTGCTTTGTTTTGTTTTGTTTTTTGATATTGCAACTTACAAGTCCGATGAATATATTGCCAGCAGCAACTACAGATTCAATAGGAGATGATCCCACAGTAACCAGCATGACCCATCCAATCTAAAAGGGGACAAGGGACAAAGTCAGTGAAGAGCTATTTGTACACACAAAACTTCAAAGCAGGGATAAAAGTCTTTGGAGGAAAATGCTGAGGCCTTCAACAACTGTGGGCAGGCCAGCAATGGTGCTCACAAGAGTACATCTTACCTAGTCCTTAGAGCAGGCCAATCACACCCTCCTATTGGAGAGGTAAGTCTGAGTCATTGTACGTACTTTCAACATCATACGAATGAATTTGTATTGAAACGTGGTAGAGGAGTCATAAGTTATAATAATTGCTGACAGTCAGGGCAGGCTTACTGCATTCCAGGCACTGTTTTGAGCCCTTGATCTGAGTAACACTTTAATCCACACAATAACCCTTTGAGAGAGGTCCTATAATTATGCCCATTTGATAGAAGATGAAATTGAGGCACAGAACAGTTTAGCTGTTTTGTCAAAAACCACCCAGCTCATAGGTAGTGGAGTGTAGTTGACATTTGGCCCTTTCTACTTAACACTCAGTCGAGCATGGTTTATGGTCCCACTTTCGCAGTGGCCCTTCCAACAGAGACTGTGGTGCCTACCTCAGGATGGGGACTTCCTGTGGCATTCCTTCTCCTTAGAAATGAGCACAATAATTCTGAATGTTTTAATCGACAATAGGAAACTCGCGGGCCTTGGTGCTCTTACTGAAATTGTGAATTCTGCTGGTATTCTGTTTCTCTCTCTCTCTCCATTTTATTTATTGTCAGGGATCCAAGGAGGGCTGGGCTGTGCCCAAACCCTGTATGCACAGCCTCGCTATCATGTGCATTCAAACCAACTTACACGTTTCACACATTTCTGGTCTAACATGTGACGGTAGGACTGAGAGTTGCTGGGCCAGCAAGAATGAGATTAACTTTTTAGACTTTTAGACTTTTTTCTTTTAAATTTGTGTGCTTATAAAAACCCCTGAGGAGCGAAAAGTAGCTTCCCCTTCCTCCTCTGATTCCCTAGCAGCTTCAAGACCTCCTGCAGAACCTCCTGCGGAAAAGCAGTGACTCTGCATAAGGCACAGGGTGGTCGCCAACATGGAGGACAGTGCTGTTCTCCCCGGCAGGTGTGGGACCTGTGGGAGTCAATTCTGTGGCTAAAGAAGTAATTGCTAAGGTTTCATGAAGATAACAGTGGGTTGCAAGTCAAAGCCCTATCAGAAGTCCCTGAGATAGACTTCCCTCTGGGGACGCATGCAGGATTTTTGTGTTTGAATCCAGTAACTCGGGGTAGGGAGTAGAACTTTGTACGAAGAGAAAAGCACTTTGGAAAACTCTGAATAAATAGACTCTGAATAAATAGGACTCTGTCCCTGAAATAATCAGCTCTACAGCTGTCACCCATCCCTCTGGTCCCGTACCTTTCTAATGATCCACTGCATCAGTCTGAGATAGTAGAGCAGGGACACGATGGCGCCAAAAAAAATCACCATTGGCAGGACCTGGGGGAGGAGATGGAAGCAATCATGGGCTAACGTTGGCCTCAGGAGGATTAGTAGGTTTCAGATCAGTCTCCTTCTTTCTACCTCCTTTTCCTCCTCTGAAACGTCATAAAAATACTGGAAATGCCTCTTCAACTAAACAACACTTTTATCAGGCAGCTGCTCCATCTACAGTCTCTGATTCTAGTTTGCTTGGATAAGTTTGAGTATATTTCCTAGGAAACTTGACATTTTTGTTCCCCTCTGCTATAATGATCTTTTCTTCCTTTACTGTCTCAGAGAAGGTATAAAGATTTAGGGGAATTTGTAATAATTAGGCTCATTGAACTGAACGCCACTAGCAGATGTTCTCGTTCTGATATTAAATAGCCATGAGCTTCGCCACTTATTAACAGAGTAACCTGGGTCAAGATTAAGTGCCAGCAACCTCAGATCCTTATTCAAAGTGGCTGCACAGATCAGATAGAGCACGGTAGGTCCTCACACATAGTGCCTCCTATAGAGGAAGCATCTACTCTTTCGGCTTTTTAGAATGATAATTATTCTACTTATAGACTTTTGATCACTAACAAAAGATTAAACTTTGGAAACCAGCCTACTTCTGTGTTCACAAAGGTTGTCCTTTCCTAGATCCTATTTTCCTGATGCTCTTTGGGTGCCTTCAATGCAGCCTGTGTGTCTACAGGGAGCCGTGTCTCCCCTGCAGAGACCACACAGAGCTGCGGTCTCAGTCCCTCCCCACCCATACCCCTCCCCACCCCTTCCCATCTGCTCCCCAGATAAATGGCCAGGGACAAGCTGTGACCAGAGGCTCAGAATGACTGAGGACGATTTGTAAAGCATCCAATTTAGGAAACTCTATTAATATTATATGTGAAAAGACACTCTGCGCCATCATTCAGAGCTCATGCACTGACGTGCTTTTCTTGGCTTTAATGGGCAGGGAGAGCCTTCCTGAAAGTGTCAGGGAGTCAAAGGGGCTCATCTCTCAGATGTGCCCACAGGGATTCTGTGCTGGCAGAGAGGATGGAGGCTACTGCCCTGGGGGGAGCGGGAGGGAGGTCTGAGACACTGGTGGAGTCTGGGCAGCAAGTCATGCCTTCTTTGTGACTTTATTTTTTCCAATTCTGGATTCACATCACGATATGAGCATATTTCCATCTCAATTTGTAAACACTTGACCTTTCAGAGATGGCTTAGTTATCTCAGCACCAAAGCATCAAATCAGCAGTTTAAAAAAATATCCAGCCTAACAGTTGGCCTAACTTAAACTGGAGTAATTTGGAGGTAAACTGGGAGTACCTAAGTTAAAAGACAGTTTAGAAGTGTAGGAACAATAATACACCACAAAAATAAAAACTGAAGAAAAAGCCAAATGCATCTTTCTGACTCATTGACAGGCATCTGTAGGGACTTCCCAGAGGACAGTGACTTCCTGGGGCTTGTGGGAGCCCCGGGAGGGAAGCGAAGAGGCCCGGGCATGGGGCCAGGTTGACTTTCCACTGTAAAATAACACCCCTCTTTGGCTGGGAGAAGGCCCAGCCCCCAGACCTCCCATAGGCAAAGGCTGTGCTGAAGGAAAATGGGAACGGTTTAGCACGAGGATGGTTCTGGAAAAACAGAGGCTGATGTGGGTGTCCAGTTGTCCTGATTGGCCTAGGACTGAGAGTTTCCTGAGCACAGATCTGTCACTGATCCTGGACCTAGCAGCCATTATTGGCCATATGCCTGTTCATGGTCAGGTACCTAATGATCTTTTCCCTGAAATCTCAGATACTGTTGCACTGTATGATTTTTCATAAGAATCTCAGACAACGCTACAAGTCCTCCAAATGTATTCCAATATTTCCGACCCCTCTAGATGTTTCCCTTAATGCTATAGTAACAAAGTAAACATTTATAACCTACTGACTTCAGATAAAATTGTCATGAGAAAGGACAGTGGTGTGCTGTGCACCTATGACATGCCCAGCAGCTATACGCCAGGTTTCTGGTAGTTGGGTTCTATCAGAACATCTACAAAGACTGAGAAGTTACTGAAAAGGATGTGACTCCATAGAAAAGGGTTTGGCTTTACCTTAAATGCCAAGAAGTGGTCTTTGTAGTTCTCACCAAAGAGAAATGAAGCACCAGCGTCAGTGTGCTCCAAGAAGGTCTGAGATAAAGAAAGGGCAAGAAGAGACCATTATAACCCCTGAAGTGGTGGTTACTGTTCTCAGGACCCACCAGGCCCTGCAGAGGGTGAGGACCCAGCAAACTTGTTGGATAGACTTGGAGAGTTAATTTTCTCAGCTTTTCTCCCTCCAGTGGGCAGCATGGAAGTGTATTTTTGAACTATAACTGCACACAGATTTCCTGGCATTTCTAACATTCCATCTGACTCTAGAGTGCTGAAAAGTAAGCTGGGCGTGGTGATTTGATCCAGAAGCAATAGATGGCACATGGGTGGCACTGCTGACCACTAGATGCAAAGAGAGCCTGTTTCACTGTTTGTGGAACCATCTTAGAAGTGTGACACCCCTTGGGCAGGATGAAGGGGGCAACCGGGAGAGGGGAGAGATGTAGTGGATGGTATGGGTGAGGGGCAACAATAATATTAATAAACTGGACAGATTAACATTTGACACATAAAATTATTTGTCTAACTCATGCTATGAAATTACAGTTTGGGTCAACTCACGAGATAAATAAACCTATTTCTGACATATCTTGAGGATTATATTAAAATGTTAAAACACTATAAAAGTAAGCTATTCTTTTTGAACCCAACTTACCTCAACTTGTTTGCCCAACCACTGAAAAGCCATAAGTCCAGGGCCAGTCCTTAGTATTATGAGCCCAAGAAGAAACTGTAACCCAATTCCCCAAAAGACAGGCCTCCAGCGAACCTATGCAGAAAGATGGAGAGAGACGTATCTTATTAGAGGATGAATGCTGACCTCCACATAAACGCCCAGAGCCTCACTGTTTCCTTGGAAGCTTCTCACACGTGGCCTGTGACCCACCTTCTCTGGGAGGCCCAAGCAGTCATGAGCAGAGTCCCTTAATAAACTCATATGCAGAAATCTCAAGGTTGTATTCCCTCTTTTTAAACCTGAGTTTGACGCCTTCAGTCTCAGGGGAGTATGGAACCATTATGCCATGATAAAACAACTCAAACCCAAAGAGTAGTCTTAGCAGGGCCATAAGGAGGAAGGATCTATCCTTGCTGGTCATGCTGTAAATATTCAATACCTATAATTATTTCCCCTTCTAGAAGATGGAGAGGCAGAACATGACTTCTCTGTGTCCTAGGTTTGTTGATCTGACAAACTGTAAGTGAATTAAGTAAAAAAAATTCCACCCTGTTGAGGGGCTCTCATTTCACTGCAAAAGGAACCAATTAACTCTAATGCAGACCCAGGGAGAGCAGAGTCATGGACAATCAGCTTCTTTCATTTTTGGTGCAGAGATGAATGGCCTGCAAAGAACTATGGGATTGGAGGCATAGAAAACAGCTGAGATGTTCACAGGGGAAAGAAGTGGATCACATTAGGTGACTTTGGTTTCTGACTAATGCTTTCTTTTGAGGGCTGAACCTTTCAGCCAGTAAAGTCTTCCAGGATTTGCCATTATGAGTCATTTGTGAACAACTGATGTCTCAGAATTTTTGCCCATGTGTTGGGTTACTCACTAACAGAACAAGGATGAAGCTGGAATTCAATGTGAACAAAACTGTTCAAGGACAAACTTTTGGAGTAAAATAGACAAAATTGCAAATAGAAAATTGATAAACTGCAGAACCCCATGGTAGAATATTACATTATTTACTGGTCTGGGAAATCTGGATCAAAATGGATGAGTTTTCTTTGAATGCGTGTTTGATGGGGAGAGGAGGGGACACGAGGAGAAGTTTTTTTTTTTTAATATTATTATTTTTTTATTGAGTTATTGATAGGTTACAATCTTGTGAAATTTCAATTGTACATTAATGTTTGTCAGTCATGTTGTAGGTGCACCACTTCACCCTTTGTGCCCACCCCCCACCCCACCTTTCCCCTGGTATCCACTAAACTGTTCTTGGTCCATAGTTTTAAATTACGAGGAGAAGTTTTACTTGACAGGACAGAACATGTCACTGAAAGTGTAACTGGAAAATTACTGAGAATGAACAATGAGAAAGTGACAGTTCTATGAAAGTTCAGGAAGAAGGACCCCCTAGCCACTCAAAATATCATAGCAAGGTAAGAAAAATACTGAATAACAGTTAAATTCTCTCACACTCATTAATTTGAGCAATTTACACATGAGAAAAAAGAGGGAAAAAATAAAAAAGATCAATTTGATACTTACTTTGGTTGGGTTCTTGGAAAATAGGAACATCAGGATAATGAACATTATGAGTCCACCGAAGGACACCAGCTGCCGTTGGCCCAATTTGGCGGTGTCAAAGATCAGCCAGAAAACAACTCCCAGGATCAGAGAGCTCCAAATCACCCTGAGAGAACCATAAATGGGGCATCTTTTGTTGCATTTGTGGCAACATTTGTCGCATTCAAGTGCTAGCTTGAAAATCATAATCAGGTTTAAACTAACAAACATAAATTATTAAGAGTAGCACACTCTGGCACCAGAAGTTATGCTTCTAGAAATTGCAGCAGACCCTCTTTTGTTGTGGCTATAAAGGCAAATAGCCAAAAGCTTAAGCAATGTGTCCCCCTCATTCACAACTCTTGGGCACTTCAAGGATATATAAAGGGGTGAGAGAGAAGAAAGGATGTTTGGAGAGAAGTCTTGTGATTCCTTTGAGAGATCTATGGGGAGTCCTCATCTCCATTTTAGAAGACGGTTGAGGCGTTCCTTTCTTCCCTTTAAGGGAGAACTTGAAATGCCTTCTCTGCAGTTGGGGGACCTCACCCGAGTGCCAGAGTGTCAAGTTGGTCTTTAGAATAGATGCAACTCCCTGGGGAATCAGGTGGGTATGACCAGGCTGACTCATGGCTTGGATGGCAGAACCAGAAAGGGTGCTGTGTTGGGATTGCACAACCCTGGTTTATTAGGCCAAGGATGTATGAAGTTTCCTGGTAGATCCCAGGTGGGCCATGCTGGGGAGAATGGGCCCTGTGTCCTACCAAGGAGGGCCACCTGGAGGGAGAGGAGGTCGCACAGAGAGATGCTGTGAGAAACGCCCTGAGTGGTCACCTGCAGGTCACTGGCTCCTGTAGGAGAGGTTTGGCTGTAATAATTCACAGACCCTTCCTCCCAAGGAGACCAGCTTTGTGCCTAGAGCAGAGGGTCACCTCCCCAAGTGAGAACCATCCTGTCCTTTGGACAACATCTTATCATTTAGTGACAGTTTAAATTAAGGAAGTTTGTAGGGACATTTGAACACATCTCAAATGAGTCATTACCTTACCAAGGCCTTGATTTCATGTTTGTAAAAGGAAGGCATTTTAACGGATTATTCCATAGGTTGTCTCTAGCTTCAATATCCATAAATGAGGAAGCAATTTCAGAACACAGTTTTGGAAGAGTTTTCAAAAAGACTAAGCTCCCCTTCAACAGCAGTAAGAGAACCAACTGCATTTACCACTTCAGCCAGGACCAATGGTCGTCCAGAAACTCTCTGCCAGGAGACAGGAGCTCCTCAATTTGATGCTCATATTTGGCCATAAAGTGATCCCAGACCACAAAGAAGATGGCAGCCACAGTGATCACGAACAGAGGAACGGCTCTCTGAAAGTTGAGGGCACACGCGGCGATCACCATAGCCAGGTAACCTGCCAGGAAGCAAACGCAGACGGGGACCATCAGCACAAGCTGGACACCAGCCACAGCACCAATCGGCTCAGTCAAGGGGAGGTTCAGTCGAGGGACCATTGAAGGTGGGAGTGGTTGTGATAGGGCTGTGGGCTCCTCTGACTATAAATAGTGTATTTTGGGAGATTTTTTTGTTTTTCCAAGCCAGTCCCTAACAGTGTCACCATGAACACTAGGAGGACAGCACGCTAGGTCTTTTTCGCTTATAGAACCTAAGAGTTCTCGAATCCTGACACTTCATCACCCAGCCTCTCACGCAGTACTAACCACTTTTTTCTGGCATTCAGACTTGGCAGGTAAGCTTCCGTGAGAGAAAGGCCAGGAGTTGAAGCAACCACTGACTAAAGGTATTGATTCTCCTGGTTTGCAGCTCAGATTTGGCCTAAGCTTGAGTAGGAAAACAGGCCCACCAACCATCTCTAAGTGTTCCGGGATCTCTACAGAAAAGGGGACGGGGTGGGGCAATTACCAAGGTGGCTGCTTTTAAAGAGGAGTTTGTAGGATAAGAACAACAAAGTTTCCTGTTAAAGGTCAGCAAACAGTGTCTGCAGGTTAAATGTGGCTGCCACTGCTTCGTAGGTGGCAAGTACAGCTGTATTTGTATGTTTGTGTCTGTCTTCTACAAATAAAGTCTCATGGGAACACAGCCACTCTGTCTGTGTGCTTCTGTCCTATAAGGCAGAGTTATGTGGGTTTCACCATATGGCGTCCAAAGCCTGAGACACCGTATGGCCTGGGACACAGAAAGTTTATGGCTGTTCCCTGTTCTTGCGGTGTGAGTACCAGCAGACCTACTGACCTCGGGGAGCAGCGGTCTTGGGTTAACGTCTTTGGACTTGGGTGGGAGGATCCCATCTTATAGACAAGAGTGCCCTTTAAAATGGGCTGCAGAGCCCTTTGCTTGGGAGGGAGCAAAACTGGAGACCTGCTCATCTGTGAGGATGGTACAGTCCTGGCTTCAGGCAAGAGGAGTGGGCTCCCTGACCCCAGGTTCCTCCTTGTGTTGTGTTTGTGTAGAGTTTTAAGTGCTTATATTTCCCCTGCAGTTATGTCTCTACCTTGTGATTATCACCATGTTTTCCACTTACCTGGATGTGATGAACCAACCCTCAAATCCACACCATAGTCACAAAGGCCACAGGAGTAGGGGACCTAAAATGTTAGCTGCTAGTACAAAAACTGGACAGGGAACCACTCTGCATAGATGTCCCACGCTGAGACCCCCCCCCCGCCAGGGCCTTCTTGATTGATTCTCTCCCTCTCTGGATGATTCTGTGAGGTCCAGGGGAGAGGGCAGACTTATTTTCTTTCCACAGAAAGCTCATATTTGGGGGATCCACCAAAAGAGACACTTCTATCCCACCCTCTTGTTATTTACCTGCTAATAAGATGCCCCAGAAGATGTACTGAAGGGTGGTTTTGTGTTTCCGAGAAAAATTCCGAACTGTACCATACATCCTTTCCAGATGCCTGTGAGAAGACAAAAGCAAAAAGGCAGGCAGAAGTCAACACCAAAATCATGAAATGAACTGGCAGCTAAGGCTGGATGTGGCTTTGCAAATCAAGCAAGCAAACTCCCCAACTCATGAGTGCGTGTCCTACAATATAGAAACGGGAAACTCTTTTCATTTTAGACTAAAAGCAGTCATGGCTTGGATGTGCCTTTGCTGAATGGATGTGATTTGCTGAATTGAATGTGCCAGCCCCTGAGGGGTTACAGAGATGAGAAAATGTGCTCCTGGAAATAGAGCAGGGAACATGGAGAACTAACCAAAAGCTGAAAATAAATCATAGGATGAGGGTGTTTCTCACTGGACTATGAAGGCCCAATTAGCTTAAGCCACTGTCGTTAAATGTTGAGATTAAAAAAAAAAAAATCCAATGAACTGTCATCCCTTCTGGTTCCATAAAGTTTGAGGAAGCTGGTGGTTCCCTGTCCTCGCTCACCATGCTTTTTAGTGGGAGGCTGACTGACTTCACTGGGTGCTTGAAATGTAAAATAGGATTTTGTGGATCTGAGAGCTATTAAACCAGTAGGTTGTAACATAGCTTTCTCAGAAAGTTCTAAAATTGTTGGTACGTCTTTGTTTCTGTCCAGAGTTTTGTTATGAGTATAGGGTTTGTTTATGGTGGGTATGTTTCAAGACTAAACATATGTCCCCTTCTTGTCAAGTTAATCAATCTACACCAGATGTAGTTGTCACATGAAGAAGAAATTTTGTTTGCGGCATGCTAGAAAGAAAATGGAGAACATAGGGAATAATTCACAAAGCTATGGCTCCCTGAGCATGGGGAGGTGGGTCCCTTTATTTGGGGTAGGGAATGAATATTCAAAGGGGGAGTTTTATCATCGCATGTAGAGGTGGCAGAAGCTTGCACATATGTGGTTTGAAATCATTCATTTACATGCACCATGTGATCTAAAAATGGTTGCTTTGTCCCTCCCAGAGGAGAATTTATGATGTTAATGAGGGCAGATTACTTTATTACAACTCCCCGTCTGTCTGCGTAGGTGTCATTCTTGTCGGTCTGGTCTGGTTCAGAGGGGTTGGGTCCAGGGCGGTTGGCACTTACAGCTTCTTCCTCAGGCATAGCTGAAAGCGCATATGCTCAAGACCCCAAAGCTGTTGGAGATAGGAATGTGTGCACCTTTCAAGAAGACAAGAGAATTAGGTCAAACACAAAAGGTTAGAGTTTAGGCAGGGTAAGAGAAGCAGGCTACAGTCCATGGCTGGTGACAGAATCCCTCCTCTACTTTTATCCTGCTCCTCATTCTTGAGGGCATGAGTCAAAGGTGCATCTTCTGTAACTACTTCCTCCTGAGCATGAGTGTTGTCATAGGGGTCACTAGAGGAGTAGAATTTTTCCCGCTGGTCTGAGGTAATTCTGTGGGTCACGAGGCATGGCTCTAAGTTGTTCATATCCTTGGTTAACAGGCAGGTGGCAGTTATAGCTCTCTGGCGTGGGGACCATCTTTTTGCCATGGTGTCTAGCTGCTGTGAGAAATAGACTATCACTATCTTTAAGGGTCCTAACATTTGGGTTAATCCTCCCAGAGTTATTCCTTGTCCTTCATGAAGGTACAAGTCAGATGGTTTGCTCAGGTCTGGAAAGGCCAGTGCAGGTGCTTCTATTAGTAAGTTTCTAAGCTTATTGAAAGCTTGTTCACATAGCTCATCCCTTTCAAAGGGGTCCATTTCTGGCCCCTGTAATTTGTCATAGAGAGGCTTAGCAATTAACCCCAATTAGGGATCCGTATGTGGCAAAACCCAGCCATCTCAAGAATCCTCATAGTTGCCTACATGTTCTTGATGGAGAAGTTGATATATTACCATTTTCTTCTCTTGAGGAAGGTGGCACTGCCCTTTTGAAATAATAAACCCCAAATACTTTACAGTATCTTTAGATATCATATCAGTGTTTTTCCCTTAGAAAATATATATTCCTTACTGTCTAAGAAGTTTAACATGGTCACTATGCTCTCATCAGAGATTTTCTTACAAGGACTGCCTGCTAGGATGCCATCCACATACTATAACACAGTCCTTTGTTTTAATTTTAATTCCATTAAATTTCAGCCCAGGATTTCCCCTAAAATTGTAGGGGAGTTTTTAAATGCTTGGGGTAAGACAGCCCAGCAGTATTGTTTTTTCTGGCTGGAGTCTGGGTCCTCCCATTCAAAAGCAAAAATCTCTTGGGACTCAGGGTCCAATGGGACTCAAAATAAAGCATCTTTTAAATCTCGCACTGTCTGAAACATGCTGTCCCAGGGAGATTAGTCAGCAGGTGTAAGGATTAGGTCCTACAGGATGTGGGTCTTGGACTGTTTTGTGGACAGCTCTAAGGCCTTCAACAAATCTGTATTCCCTTTTTCCCAGCTTTTTAATGAGTAAAATGGGAATGTTACATGGGGATCTACATGGCCTGATTATTCCTTGTTTTAAAAGTTTGTCAATTACCGGAAAGATTTTTCTTATGGCTTCTGACTTTAGGGGGCATTGTTATGTGAGAAGCCAGTAGTCTATCTGCTTTAAGTTCACCTTTACAGGAATGGCAGTGACCACCTATCCTATTTGTCCTTGTGTCCATACCTCTGAGTTGACTCAGCTTAGAATGTTTGGGGAATTTCTTCCTTTTCAGGTACTGGTGTGTTTTGTAACAGGGCCATGAGCTTGACTTCCCGATTTTTGGGAACTTGGATTTCTATTTTGTCTTGTTCCAGGTGTATTGAGGCCCCTAGTTTTGATAACATGTCCCTCCTGAGGAGAGGAAGAGGGCATTCTGGTATATATAGAAAAGAACATCTTAATGTTTTTGATCTTATTTCACAGGTCAAGGGCTCCAGAAACCTTCTGGTCTCTCCTCTACTGATACTCCTTGTATATCACATTTTCTTTTTTGAAAGGTTCCCTTTTTGGGTATTTAACACCAGGAATGTGGCCTCAGTATCGAGCAAAATTTCCACATGCTCTTCTCCCACTGCTAACTTTACCTGAAGATGAGGATCTAGTTTCCTGGAGCCAAACTTGGAGGTCCACGGCCCCATCACATCTCATCTGTAGTCATGGGCAGTTGCCATGCCTTGGTCTTGTCCAATCCCTTCCCGCTCTCGGGTTGGTTTGGACTGTCTCAATGCCCTTCATGTCTATAGTTGCATGCTGATTAGGCCCCAACTTCGTTGGTGGCCTCTGGCCCTCCACTGGGGGTCAGGGTCATTCACCCGTGGCATCTTCTTCTCCCTCAGGTGACCTCAAGCAAACTGGAGGGCCATGTGAGCAGAGTTGCTTGCCTCTGTATCTCTTGGTCATCTTTCATTTCTTCTGTCATATCTTGGGTGTTGAGCACCCTGAAGGGTACCTCCCTAACTGCACAGAACTGGTATCAGGCCTATTGTCAGTTTTTGGAGTTTCCTACAGATATCTGGAGCACTTTGAGATGTGAAACAGGTGTCAAGAACCACTTATACCAGTAACATTTACCCACCTGATATAACCTAAGAAGGTTTATTATTATTTATTTGATAATTTTTATGTAATTTAATACAACAAATAAGCCTAACTAGTCTAATATTGCCCTCTTTATGGAAAGAGAGAATGGGGCTGGCCCAGTGCATCATGGTTAAATTTGCGTGCTCCATTTTGATGGCCTGGAGTTCACAGGTTCAGTTCCTGGGCTTGGACCTAGCACTGGTCATCAAGCCATGCTGTGGTGGCACCCCACATAAAATAGGGGAAGATTGGCACAGATGTTAGCTCAGCAACAATCTTCCTCAAACATACAGAGGAAGACTGGCAACAAGATGATAGCTCAGGGCCAATCTTCCTCACAAAATAAAGAGACCAAACTTTTTGAGAAGTCCTCAGGGCCCCACTGGAAACCCCTCAAAAGAAAGACTTTACTTAGGGTTTGAACCTTGGGGAAATTTGTCAAAAAATATCAAAAGGTTTTAAAACACTTGGACAAATAGGAAATAATGTTTAGTTATCCATTTAATCAAGGTGACAACAGAAAATGTCACAGGCAAACAGAGAGAGTGAAATAGTCTAAAACGAAAACCCTAATAGAGAGACTTCAGCTTCCTTGAGCATAACAAATTATTTTAAGCAAAAATAGATTTTCTGTCTTGTAAGTAGACTCACTCAAAAGTAAAGAAAAAAAATCTTTCATAATCTCTTTATCAAGAGTGGACCAAACTTTAAGATTATCCTTTTAAGAGAGAGCAAGCCACATTTTTAATTTTGTAAATTACTTTTGATACAGAAACTCATTTATTTAATTGAATTTATTTTAACCTTAGTAAACTTGAGTATGTATAAAACTCTTTTCTTGGGGTTTTTACTTTCACAAACCTTCTGTCACTTGCTTCTTACATTTAGAATTTGTTCCATGTCTTCCTCCTTTTTTTCCCTAGTACTGTAAGACAAATTTATCTTTTTGATGAAATAAGTAAAAATATCTCTATTCTTTATGTCTTCTTTACTGAAAACATACCTTTTACTTTCCTTGAATATGAAGATGTTTCCCTTATTAACTTTTGGTAACTTATTTTGCTGGTAAGATTCACCCTGTGCTACATCTGTGCCAATCTTCCTCCACATTTTGTATGTGCAACACCTCCACAGTGTGGCTGGTGAGTGGACTGGGTCCGTGCCCGGGATCCAAACCCGAGAACCTGGGCCACCGAAGCAGAGAGTGCGGAACTTTAATCACTCGGCCATGGGGCCAGGCCCAACTTTTAGTAGCTTTAATCACATGTATTAATCAGAATTTTAGCCCTTACAGACTTTGATTTTGTTTGTGAAAACTAAGAGGTAAGTAATTACATACTGTCTTTTACAATAGTATTCTGTAGCCTGGTATATTTATAAAAGCTTTTTATAAATTTTAGAAACATGCTCCTTCATGGTACAATCTTTTAATAAAATACAGGACGAGTTTACTAATAGACTTGAGCATCCTTTAGTTTTTTTGTAATAAGAAGCCAGAAGTAGATTAACCTTTATCTGATATTTTATCTTACTTGGAAATTATCTTGCTATTTAATGAATTTTTATCATTTAATTTAATCGAGTAAAACTTAAAAGTTTTAACTTACCAAAAAGATTTTGGAAGTTATTCTAAATACATATGTTATAAAATATAATTATTGTTAAAAGTCTATCCATAAACTCTTACCTCACATTTAAGACATTTGTTCTTAAAGATCACGTCCAGATTACTCACAATGTCTTTATGTGACACCAGAGCAGTTCGCCGTCATTTTAAGTTGTTGAAGAACATATGTTACATGACATGATTAGTGTTAAAAGTTCTCCCCAAAGCTTTTACGTTTTTACATCTGTTTAGTTTACCTGTTTCCAAAGATTGTTTAGATTACCTATAAAAACTTTATGAATTATCAGACAAAATTAGCTATTGTTTTAAGTTATTAGTTTTGTTGACAAAGTCTGTAACAGAGACAACACGAGTTTGTTTGACTCATGAAGGCTGTGTGTTTACATTACATGCTATGTTGATAACACTGAGGACATGTCTATTTTAATTAAACCAACAAACTTCAACAAGTTTTTATTTACCAAAGATCATTTTAGATCAAGTCAACTTGAGAGAAATCTGGGCTAGTTTTTATCACATTTAGAAATAATTTATATAAGCACTTATTTTAAGTCAATTAAATAGAGCTCTCTTTAGAAATGACACCATCTGGACACATACACAGAGACAGGTAGACAATCAGAAACAGAGATTTTTAAAAATTTCAGCCACGTCTCAGGCACAAAATTTAAAAGAATGCGGGATCCAAATTGTGACCTCTTCAGATGGCTAAAGATTTGTCTTAAAGATTGTTTTTCTTTTTGCTCTAAGGATCCTGTTTTATAGCTGGTTTTAAAGTCATTTTATCTTTAAGCAGCACCTGTGTATTAATCAAAGAATGCATGCCACTGTGAGAGGTTTGGAATGCTTTCTTTTAAGGTGGACTTTTCTGGAACAAAGTTTCCCCAAAATGACCATTACAATTTTAAAAAACTTTTAAAAGGTTATCTATTTTCACTTGCTTAGTTTCAGATGTGGAATTTTGGAGAAGCTGAAGTGGGGGAGCCCAGCAAGAGAGGAGGGAGGAGCAGCAGATTGGGTGTCCTTTCCCCAGCACATTTATTTAGTTATTTTTTCTTAAAGAGGCAGTACAGGATTTGGAACATGTTTAGAAGCCTCAAAAATCAAAATAGTCATGTCTGGCCCAGTGGTGTAGTGGTTAAGTTCACACACTCTGCTTTTGGTGGCTCGTGGTTCAAGGGTGTGTTTCCCAGGTGTGGACCTACACACTGCTCCTCAAGCCATGCTTTCGCAGCATCCCACATATGAAATAGAGGAAGACTGGCACAGATGTTGGCTCAGGATAATCTTCAGCACCAAAAAAAAAAAAATTAAAATAGGCTTCCCATTGGTTTTTAATGTTTTATAGCCAGTTTTGTCTCCAATTCCGAATGCAAATACACCAGTTTCAGTCAACTGATCTTGCTCCATTTTGGCCAATTTAAGGAGAGGTCTCACTTAGCATGGTTAATTAACATTGCCTGAAGGGTGGATTTATATGTGCTCACAATCCCCACAGTGTAGTTTAAAATATAATTAGGCAAAAGAGATGTAATCATTTTACATAAATCCCATCATTTTTAGCCAGTCCTGTTGGAAAAGTTTAGTGCAAAGACAAAAACAACAAAAACCCCTCACAGATCCAATATCCAGTAAAACAAAAACCTGACCAAGTGCTGGGAGGGCAAGTACCTTGGCCCTGTCATCTACGAGTACCGTGACTCACCTCAGATGTCTTCTCAAGTTCTGAGCCTCGTTTCTTCCACCAGCAAAACCAAAGTCGCCCTCTCTAACGAGGACGGTTAAGGATACTAAGGACCCCAGGAAGGTCCGATCTGGGAGAGGAGAGGCCGACAGAACCTCTCCAGCAGGAAGTGTGAGGGAAAGAAGAATGGGGGCGTTGAGTTTCCCCAAGAACGGCTGGTAAGGAAACTGAGAGAGATCCGAGAGGCCTGGAAGCCCGTCTGTTGAGGAAACAGAGGGGTACGAGGATCCTCTGCTGGGCGTGCCCACCCACTTTGTTCCAGATGGCTCAGCAGTTAAGACTCAGACTGCAGGGACTAACCCCACCTTGTCACAGTTACAAGATAAGACTCAGACTCTGTGAGTCCAGATACCAGCTCCTTCTGTCACTGACACAGCACAAAACACCAAAGGGCCTTCAAGCGGGCTTCAAGCCCCAGCAGTGACAAACTCAAATGGGCTTCAAGCCCTCACTGCCCAATGACTAGTCAGCAGGGATGGCTCCTGTTGGCCAGAGCCGAGGATCGGTTCTTCCGGGGTGGTCGGGTCGCGCAATCCTTCCAACCACATGGAGACTATTACTCCCTTGAGCCAGGCCACCTCCAGACGGAGATCCGAACCCTGAAGCCAGGCTCCAACACGCGGACCTTGGGACTCAAACTCAAGGCTGGGGCAGCCTTATACCCAAGGTTCAGGCAGCTGATTTTATGAGACAACTTAAAGAAATAATGCTTATAGTTGTGCCGTGAGGTTGGCGCCACTGACCTCCTTCAGGAGATTCTCGGAGCAAAACGCTCAGAGTGGTCATTGGGTCTCCCAGTGGGGAAGCCATGCCAAGCTGGCAGCATCAACACGGCGAGGAAAGTCCCTCCCCCTGAGGTCCAACTTCCTGTGGCATGAACGGGTTCTCTGTCCAGTGGAAACCAGATCATTGAAAGAATGAGGAACAGAGGGCCCATCTGGGTCACCAATTTGTCCAGGTAGTATGGGAACAATGTTTGTATCTGATCATTTCTTCTGAGGAGGAAGGTGTCCACCAGTGAGTGAGTGTGGAGAGGCCACAGGGCTGTACCCACAACAATTGTCCTCTACTTCTCTTGGGATGTTCCCAGTCCCCTCCAGACCTGCTCTGAGACCTGGCTTTCCTGCAGGTGCCTCTGTCATCAATGACGCATCGAACAGAGGCCTCTCCTTCTCCTGCTTGAGGCTGGCTGGAAGGAATTTACTCTCACATTTAACCATTGCCACTGGACAGCATTTCTAAAACAAGCACTTCTCATCCCGTATAGAAGGTTCTCAATCTCCAGGACCTCACAGGACCCTGGCCCTGGCTGGAAGCCCCCTTCACCTTGGTTAAGGCCTCCAGTCCCCTCCTTCCCACAGTCATGCCCACATGTCCAGGTCTTAGCTCCCTTCAGGTTTCAGGGCACAGCTCAGGCCTTTGCTTCTACGAAGCCTTCTTGCATCTGCTCAGGCAGAGGCATCCTCTGCACATTCTTCCTACTGTCTTCTCTGATTGTGTTTTCTTATGGAGTCTAGACTGACTATAACTTCCTGGAAAATGAATGTCTGTGAGCCCTACAGCACCAGCAGCTGGGACACTGATGATGCTTGACAGGCATTTTTTGAATTACTGGATGCATGCAATGGGAGTGTACATTGCTTTTCTGGAACAGTATTTGACAGCTGTGGGTTGGGACCCATTAGTGGGTTGTGAAGTCACACAGGGCATGATAACCCTCATTAAAAGGGAGAAGAGGACATCTCAGAGTGTATCACACAGAGTGATGGTAGATATAGTTCATGAAACTTTTGTCATTATCATGTGTGAATATGTGTACTGAGAATTAGAAACACTATTCTAGAAGATATTGAAGGAATATAGTGTAGAAAAGACTAAGTTTTTCATGGTCTAATTTAGGAAAGGCTGGTGATGCATTATCCTCAGTCGAGGACATAGTGTTAACAAGCAGCAGTGGTGATGGGCAGCATTTAATAGGGAGCGCCCACCTGCTTTAGGGTGGATGTATCAGATTTCGTAATTTCAGGGAATGTGTGCAGTTCATTACTGCAAGCTGACACTGCACAAAATAAAATAGGCAGAAACACGCTTGGCCATTTGGTTTTCTAGAGTGAACACCTCCCAATCCCCTGGGGGTTGTTTCCATCCCGTTGGCATTGGTGAAACCTGAGTGCCTCTGGCCACCCAAGAGAATCTCTCAACCCCCAGCATCAGAGACTCAGAAAGTAAAGAGAAGGATGAAACTAAGCTCAGGTTTATCACATGGTAAGTCTTCTTGATGGTATATATGTGATAAGAGAGTCCAATCCTAATTCTGACCAACTCCAGAGATATCTTCTGATACATGAAAACAAAGTTCCTCAGAGTCTTAGGAATTAAATCAAATTTAAAGAGGAATTTAGAATATTGGCAAATACTTTGGTGTTATGATGGAGTACCAGACAGTCTTGGACTAGGAATCAGAAGCTGATGTTGTAAGTTAGCTTTGTTCCACTCTAGCTGACTAACCTTGGGTAAGTCACTTCTTTGAGCTTCATTCTCCTGGTCAAAAACTAAAGACAGTAATTTGCCTCTCCCACCTAATGGGTGATCAGGACCTGGAATACCTTCAGGATACTACAAGGTAAGAGCAAGTTTGTTGGGATTTGAAATGGATGGGGTTTTGACAAATCAATTGCTTGTTGATTGACATTGATAAGATGAATTAACTACTTAGTATGGACTGGAGCAATTAGTCAGTAATTTACACCTTTAATTAGAAGACTGTCTGGATATTGGGTTCCAGGTAGGGGATCAGAATTGGCTGCTCCCAATTGTATCTTTTTGGCTTGATTATTTTTAAGAACATAAGACTCTGAAAGAAATTTTGACTTGCCCCCTAACTGCCTAAAAGAAATTTAAGATAAAAGACCTGTCCCCGAGGACAGACTGTCACCATAGATAACTCTGGGTATCAGTAGACTGTGAAGGGCCTTGCTAAGCCCATTCTTATCAAAGTTCTGTCTACCAAACATTTACTTTTCCATTTCCCTGTGAATTGCCTTCCTCTCCTTTGAAGTCCCAAACCACTCCCCCCAACACCCTCCTTTATTTTTAGTTAAAGATGTTATTTGAGGTGGTGGCTTCAGCCATTCTGGCTGAGCTAACCAGTTTTCCTGGGTTTCTCCCATGTATTCATTTTATAAGCTCTGTTTGATTTTGTCTTGTTATTCTCTGATGTCAATTTCATACGTAGACGAGTCAGAAGGACCTTGAGGGTAGAGGCCTTATTTTCCTCCTCTTTCTATGGACATCAGTTGTTTGAATTTTCCATGTTGATTATGATAGAGCTCCATTAATTTTCTGAACATAGTGCTGGGTGGGTAATGGGGAGGGGAGATTGGTGGTGGCGACTATCTCTGATAAACCATAATAAACATTAAAATTTAGATGAGGATAAAACAACCACTCTGTTTAGGAGGTAGGTGTGGTTATTTCTCTGATTGAAACCTGTACCCTTTTTGATGCATCTCTTGATCATCCTTTTCATCTTCTTTGTTTCCTGGAGAATCCGCCTCAATGGTGACCTGTTATTCATGCTGGAAATCAAACAGTGGAGCAGAGATGGAATAATGAGAATCCTGGGCATAATGGGTCCTGATCTCTTTTACTCAGAATGTTGGCAAAGAACTTTTAAAAGGTCCTTTTAAATCATTATGCAAGAAGATGGCTCCTATTATCTACTGCGCAGACTTTTTTCCTTCTCGTCACAAAAAAAAAATCAGATCACACATCTCTTCCTTTACTTCCAAAGGAGCTGTTGGTATTATCTCCTTTTCTTTAAGGACAGGCTCATATCTCTGTTTTTTCCTCCTGCCTCTACTGTAATCATGCAACTGTCACTCTGTTTTCAGGCAAGTGCAAAATGAAGTTAACACCAGAGCTGCATACATCTCTCTTTATAGTCTGCCAGCCCCAGTTTCCAAAGGACTGAGAAGAAGGCAAACACCATTTGCTGCCCCAAAATGTATCTCTTCAACATGAGAATTATTTTAGCTGACTATTTTTAAGAAACAAAAGACTCAGAAAGTTTTTCTTGTTACCTCCCCTTTAACTGCCTAAAAGAATTGAGAAAGAAAACCTGTCTCAGGAAGCTATCAACTCAGCATAACATGAACTAGGTGGTACACAGGGAGGAACCTAGAAAAGCCTGTTTGTCGGGCTCTCTCTGTATTCTTCTGTTTCTGTGTGGCCAAATAGACACTTGTTTTCCAAACATTTGCTTCTCTTTCACCTACCTGTGAATTGCCTTCCTTCCCTTTGAAGTCCCAGACTCTCCCCACCCCCAACATTGTCTTTTGACTTTAGCTGAGGATTCACCTGATGATGGTTACTCAGTTTTCCTGGGTTTCTCCCATGTATGCATGTTATTAAACTTTGTTTGATCTCCTCCTGTTAATCTGTCTCATGTCAATTTAATATTTCCCTTGCTCAAGTAGCCCTTGCTCTCATTAACTGAGTGAAGTGGATACCTGGGCCGTCTTTCATGGACAATCTTTCTAGGTACTGTTTGAGGTCTTAAATATCCATGACCCATCCTACTCTTGGGATGGCCATAGGATTTCCCACCTCCCTCCATGTTGCAATAATGTCTCCAAAAGGTCCAGCTATTGTAAGCAATGGTGAGGGGAGGTGGGGAGGAAGTATGCAGATGTGGAGCAGTTTTGAACATGCTCCAGGAGGCAAAATGCTAAATCTCACCTTTAGTTTTCTGTCATATTCCATGAGGCCTTTGATTCTCTTCACTTCAACAAATATCACAGAAATAAGTCATTAGCATGTTTCTGAGCCAAAAGGATCCTCAAAGATCACATACCCCTTCGATGCCAAACTCTACTACACTTCTGACTTAGAGGGCCTTCATTTTCTCCCTGGGCCTTGGGAACTAGGAAGGCGAGGGGACAACTGCAAGAGAGACCAGCTGAGTCCAACCTGCAGCTGCTAAGGTCAGGGTTGGAGACAAGCCTTATTCATTTTCCCCCGAAAACTTAGCTTGGCCAATAAAGTTTGCTAAACTTTTTATTTAAATGATCATAAGTATTATTTTCTTACAATGAAATTGCCAAGCTACCTACTATCTACGGAATGTCTAACAGTACTATTGTTTTCTTTCCTTCTTCTTTTCCAACATTCTCATCTTTAAAACAAAACAAGAAAACACCAGCACCACCTTCTTGACCCCACAGTCATGGATATCTGCCCCTCCATCCCTTCACAGCCAGACCACCTGAAAGAGTTGCCTTTACTTTTCATGACCTGCTCCCTCACATCCTGCTCCCTCAGCCCCCTCTGATCAGGCTTCCACAGAGATGGCTTCTGCCAAGCTCACCCCAGGACCACTGTTGCCAAATCCAGCGGCTACTCCTCAGTCTTCATATTTCCGTTTATGATTGTAAAGTATCTAATTTTTGTTTTCTGTGAAACAATATTAAACAAAAAAATCTTCTTTTTATAGAGCAGTTTTAGGTTCACAGCAAAACTGAGTGGAAAGTAGAGATTTCACATATATCTACTGCCCCCACACATGCATAGACCCCCCCCCCCCCCATTATCCACGTCTCCCACTAGAGTGGTACATCTACTGCAACTGATGAACCTACGTTGACATCATTATGTCTCAAAGTCCATAGTTTACATTGGGGTTCACTCTTGGTGTGGTACATTCTACGGGTTTGGACAAATGTATAATGACACGTATCCACCATTATAGTATCACATAGAGTAGCTTCACTGCCCTGAAAATCCACTGTGCTCTGCCTATTCATCCCTCCCTCCCATCTTGGTAACCACTGGTCTTTTTACAGTCTCCACAGTTTTTCCTTTTCCAGAATGTCATATGGTTGGAATCATACAGTGTATAGCCATTTCAGATGGCTTCTTTTGCTCAGCAACAACATTTAATGTTCACCCCTGTCAACAATATACAGCGCCTCAGGCTGCTCTGTAAACTTGGATGTCACTGAGGAACCCTAGGGCGTGATGGACAGTTTTAGAACCATGTCTTAGAACCTGTCTCGTCTGCCTCATATACCCTAAAATTGAGATGGTTTTGTTTAAGCTAGTGCCTTTGGCCTTAGGATGGAGCTTAAGGTTGGTAATAGTGAGGTGTCAGAGGAAGCCTGGGTATCCTCCCCATCAGAGAACTCTGAGGACAGGTGTGTAAACACAAAATCTTTGTTTGGGACTATGTTTTTTCTTCATGACTCTGCCTTACACACTCTAATGACCATTTAATTCATTTCTCTGAGTGCCAGCCGAGCTCCATGATTTCTGTCCCTGTAGCTCTCAGGTACTTCTTGCACAGCAGTTCTGATGGTAATAGATTCACTCACCTCCCTCTTCCCCTACCTGTTTGGCCTTTCCATGCTCTCTGTTCTGCACAGCTCTGCGCCTCAGGGAGTTGTCATTTCCTGATGTGTTCTGGTTTTCGCGAAAGTCTCCTTCACTCTAAGTAAAAAGTAAAGATCGCAAAAATAAAATTTCATAACCAAAAAAAGAAGGTTTTTTCAATGAATGACACTTAGAAGGCTTTTGAGGGATGGGATGGCAAAGACGAGGAGCTTACATGAGTCGGCTGATAAAGAAAGAACCAGTGAGTGGCTGGCCCAGTGGCGTAATGATTTAGTTCATATGCTTCACTTCGGTGACCTCGGATTCACAGGTTCGGATCCCAGGCATGAACTACACACCATTCATCAAGCCATGCTGTGGCAGGCGCCCCACGTACAAAGTAGAGGAGGACTGGCAACAGATGTTAGCTCAGGGCCCATCTTCCTCTCCAAAAAAACAAAAGAACCAGTGAATCTTGGGTCATGAAGACATATAGATAATTTTTGTTTTGTTTGGTTCTGATAGAAAGATTGGTGTGGTCCAGCTTGAGGGAGAGAGCAAGGAGGACAATTGCCCTCGTCCAGACTATAGGACTTTCTAATCAGCACAGCTGAGACCAGGGGGCAGGTTTCCAGTCTCCTTTCTATCACATCACACAGGCTTTCTCAACTGGTAAAATGAAACAAAATATAGTAAACCCTAGGCCTATGATTTTATTCTTAATGTTGGCTTTATGGGATGTTAAAATGTGTTGTGTTTGGTTTAAAGCAGTCTCTGATAGTAACAAGCACAGGAGAAATGCCTCCTCTTGTGATGCTGGTTTTACTTTGAGGAACTGAGTGAGGTGTGCTCTGGGAGGGGTGTGCTGACCCCTAGCTGCTTTTTCCAGATGTGACAAACACCTGGCTCATTTCTCTTTTAACTTCTTTTGGAGGGGGGTCCAATTCTTCTCCCATGTCATCCCAGCTTAACTTTTTATAAGATACTTTTTATATGGCAACAGATAGATAGATGGTGTCAAGTGGGTCCCTATATCTTTTCAGGAAATGTCCCCTGCTAGGCCTGTCGGCTGTGACCTTGTCTTTGAAAAAAGAACAAGTATATGACTTGATTGTAACTTTAGGTCTCTGGCTGGCCCCAAGGATCCAGAAAAAATTACAGTTCCAACTTATGGTGCATTTTCCATTTATTGAAACTGTTGGGGAAGTGGAAGAATTCCCCCATTTTCCTTAAGGTTCTATGGCTGGTCAAATAATGAAAGAGTCAGGTTAGCAGGAGAAAATCAAACAAAGTTTAATAGCATGTATACATGGGAGAAACTCAGGATAAACTGAGTAACTCAGCCCTTTGGCAGAGGCTGCCTGTTTAAATATCTTCAGCTACAGACAAGGAGGATGTTGGTGTAGTGGTTTGGGGCTTCAAAGGGGAGGAAGGCAACTCACATGGAAATGGAAAAGCGAATGTTTGTTAAATAGAACTTTGGTAAGAGTGGGCTTAGCAAGACCCCTCCCAGTCTACTGATACCCAGAGTTGTCTATGGTCATGGTCTGTCCTGGGGACAGGCCTTTATTATAAATTTCTTTTTGGCAGTTACGGGGGGAGGGTGGAATTTTCTTCCTGAATATTCTGAGCCTTTATTGTCTTCAGCTCTAAATAATCCGCATACCAGAGTGGCGCATCTTGGGGTGGCCTGCCATGGACCCCATCGAAACACAAGGGTGTATAAGCGTGAATAAAATCTAACTTTGAGCACACACACGTGGGGGGTCAGAGTGTGTCTCCAACCCCAAAATGTGTCTCTTTGGCTCATTATTTTTAAGGATAAAAGACTCTGAAAGCAACTTGACCTTCCACCTAACTGCCTAAAAGAGTTTAAGACAGAAGCCCTGTCCCAGGACAGGCCATCACCGTGGATAACTCTGGGTGTAACAGACTGGGAGGGTCCTTGCTGAGCCCATTCTCATCAATGGTCTCTCTTTTGGGGTCATCTTGTCTATAAATGACCCAGCAAACATCTGTTTATCAAGCATTTGCTTTTCTATCTCCATGTAAATTGCCTTCCTCCCCTGGAAGTCCCAAACCACTACCTCCATCACCCTCCTTTGTCTTTAGCTGAAGATGGTATTTAAGGTGGTGGCTTCAGCCATTTTGCTGAGTTGTTCAGTTTTCCTGGATTTTCCCCATACACACCTGTTATTAAACTTTGTTCGATTTTCTCCTGTTATTCTGTCTCATGTCAATTTAATTCTTAGATGAACCAGAAGGACCTGGAGGGTAGAGGAATAGTTCTCCCTCCCCAACACACAGAAGTCTTGTTGCCAAACCGCCCTTTTGTGTTACAGTTGTTTACATCTTACTTTAGCACAGGTCCTTGCACATGGCAGACACTAACAATTACTGTGGAATTAATGAACCATAGTGATTTTAATTTTGTACTAACGGGAACAGCAGTGTAATACCTCTGGGTACAAGATATGGCAGGGAGTGACAATATATACAGTATGGAAAGATGACAAAGTGTTGCTAATTGCTGAAGCTGGCTGATGGATACTTACAGACTGATTTTACTAGTCTGACTTTCATGGATGCTGAAAGTCTCCTCAATAAAAAGTTAAAAATAAAACCCAGCATGAGTTCTTAGAAAAATAGGAGACAGGTAACTGAGGGGCTGGTCCTCAGGGTCCCGAATTACAGGCATGATGCTGGGCAGGTCCCATCTTTCTAAGCCTCAGTCCACCCATCTCTACCACAGTTTTGATTTGGTGTCCTTATGGTCCCTTCCAGAATCCTGACATTTTCTGGTTCCATGAGCAGCTTGAGCTTCCTGACGCTGATTATTCCTGCCACATGGTGGCAGAATCTGAAACTTACTTGTGGAACACAAGGATGGAGCCTGTCTTGTTAAAGTTAATGAAAGAGGAAAGGGTGTTTGTGTGTGTGAGTGTGTGTGTGAGTGTGTGTGTGAGTGTGTGTGTGTGCATGTGTTGAAGGGGAGGGCAGAATGGGAATAAGTGGTAACAAGAGCACCCCTGGGTGTATTTTGTAACATGGAATGAGATTGTTCTACTTCCAATAGGATATGTGCTTTGGCTTTTTAGCATTTTCAAGAAGAACAATGTCTCCCATTAGAGGATTCCCACCAGAAATAAAGGGGCTATTGTGGGTGTTGCTTGGTGCCTGAGAAATGACCATTATGACACCTGTTCCCCTGCTTCTTTTCAAATTGGAGTCACAGGGCCAGAATCTGTGGCCCATAATTGATGTTGGCCCTGATATCAGTTCCCCTACATTAAACACAGCATATATGGGGTTAAAACCAAAGCACTCATTCCCTGCTCACTCCCTGGTTCCAGAATCCACTATCCACCATGGGCACAAACAGCCAAGGTCGCCCACCTGGGTTTCTTATCATCTCCTCCTCCCTGCAAGCAGCATCCCAAGGCCAAACGCAGGCTGGTGGGAAAGCTCCGACCAGCAAGGCCGCTGACTCCCCCTGCCATCTACAAGCAGCCACACTCCTCACAAACTTTTAAAACCCCTCGCCTCCCCTCTTTCGGGGAGATGAGATGAAATGAGACAAAGTTTTAGCGCTCACTCTTGCCCCCCAGCTGATGCCATATGGAATAAAAACACTTTCCTTGCCATAAGCCTGGTGTTTCAGTTTTTATTTGGCCCCTCCTGTGTGGTGGGTAAAGAGCCTATGTTGGCAAGTGGTAACATAATTACTTCTGAGCCCATTGTTTCTTTCCATCTATTGAGCAATTCCGATTACTTGATACCTTACTGCACTGAACTAGAACTGAGACCTTGTTCCAGATGCAAGCCTGACCCGCCACTGAATGCTAACAATGTCGTGGGTGTTGTGTACAGGTATTTCTAGGCAGTTTACAGCACGCCACTTTTAATTCCCCTAGTCAGCATTCGTTGCTGGGTGTCCTCAACCCTGGATTGAGACCCCTCTGAAGGGCACATCCTTGAGCCGGGAGTACACTGTGCCTGGGGTTTGCTTTTGTACTTTACAGGCTGCTCGAGCAAGTGCAGATCCACAGTGGGTGTCACAGGGAGTACAGAGGGACAGAGGGCCTTTTATGAACTTCTTCCTTTCATTCAGTTTCTAAACCAGATAACTTCTACAGCATAGGAAATTACTGAAATCCCTCCTCTCTTTTTGTGATGCCCTCTTCCATAGAATTTTAGCTGAAGCCGTGGCCACCCAGAATAAAAGCTAATTTCCAAGCTTCACTTTCAACTAGATCCCGGCCCATGAAATGAAAATAGAAGTGGAGCCCTGAGTGGGGCAGCTCAGGGACGCTCCTTAGGAGATGGCTGGTGGGTGCTCTTTGTCCCTTTCCTCCTTTCCTCCATCCTGCCGCCTGGTGTGTGGATGGTCCCAGCTGGGCCATGAGCACAAGGGTCAGGTCCTGGTGAGGTCAGAAGGGTGAGTTGGGGGGACTTGAATCCTGAAAACTTTGAGCAACGCTTCCCCTCCAGCTCTCTCCTTCCTACTGCCTGACTTTTATCTGCAGGAAACAGACTCCCTTGCTACTTTTGGATTTTGCTGTTATTTGCACCTGGACTGACACAATATTTGTATGCAGAAGACATTGTGTTAAACCCTTTAAAAATTCTGTATTTGATCCTAAGAGGCCTGTGAGGTGGGTACTGTGATCTACATTTTACAGATGAAGAAACGAAGCCAAAGGTAATTAATCACTTGACTCAGGTTGCACAACCAGGAATGGCTGAGATGGGATCTGAACTCGTGCCTTCCAACCCCAGACTGCATCATGCCTGTCGTGTTTGGCCCTTGGGAGTATCTAAGTGCATAGCAGTGCACCTAAAGGTTAAATTCCCTTTCAACGAAGCATGCCTGATTTGAATTCTAGATATTAAAAGATAAGAGTAGAAATGACAGAGGTGCAGAGAGATTCCTCAAATGCTCGTGGCCACTTTTAAATCCTATTTGGGCTCTGGTGGTCATTTCTGAAGCCAGAATACTGGCCCTCCCACCCAATAAATGGCTTTAAGTAGAGGCTATCCTTTAAATAACATGAGTGGGCACACCTGCATCTGTGGACACATCTTGTCTCCATGATTAGTCTGATGTTTGTTCTTCCAACTGTGCCTGCACCACTCACTCCGTCCCTCCCTCTACTTGTGTCCCTGATGGCACCACGTGGCTCCCGTGTCTCAGGTTTTGTGGCCAGGTTTTCTCTGCTGCAGACTCAACATCACTGTGCCAGGGGAGCCCTTCTTCCATCTTCTTTGTAGAAACTGCTCTGGCCGGCATGCTCTGACTGTGGGACTGACCTTTCTGAGGGGGCACAGCCTGGCTTTGAGGCCCGGGGCCAGAACAGACACCTTCACCCCCAGGAGACTTCCCTCCTGACCATTGGTGGGATGGAGATCGTGTAGGTTTATGGGAAGATGGGACTTGTCCAGCAGGCAAATGTGATGTTGACAAGGACCCTGAGGAGTCACTGTGAAGACCTTTAACTAGTTCTAGAGCCTGACACTCACACATCTTCCTAGAAGCAGTCAATGTGGTGCATTCTGAGAAGGGGTGATGCCTGAAATGTCACCACGGATGTCAGAGTCCCAATGGCTGTGACAAAAGTGGGCACATGATGATGTCAGTTGGACTGGGGACCATATAAATCTATATTGTAGATTTACACCCACTGGACTCTAAGCCAAGAAGCCAGAGACTCTGTCCCCTGTTCTCTGCATAGCACAGTGCCAGGCAGGAAGTGCTCAATAACTGTTTCTGAAAGGATAGGAAACGCATTCCTAGGGGCTGTTGAGCTGATTATAGTAGCAGGTAAAACAGTGTCTCTACAGCTGAGTAGAGACCACATGGTACAGGACAGCTTTCTCTACTTCTCCAAGACAGTTCCCTTATGTTCTAATATTCTAAGCCTTCGGTGCCTAAATCAAGGTGTCAGAAATACATCTCCACTTTCTGTTGTTTTTCTGAGCTTCTTCAATGATGTTTCTGTATCCATTTCTCTGGGCACAGAATGGGACTAGACCAGAGCAACTGCCTCAAATGGTAACTTAAAATCCCAAAGTGCAATACAAATAGGTCATAGGAAGAGATCATCATGAACCTGAGGTGACTGCTTTTTGGAATATTGATAAATTATCTATATTAATTGGCGCTCCACTCTGATGAAAAGCTTGGGTTCCACCATCCTACCTGGGTTCAAATCCAGCCTTAATTTCTTGAGGACTCATACCCTGCTTCATGGGAATGTAGGATTCCTCACCTTCCTTTGGGGCAGGGTCTGTGGGGCTGTTCCAGAGCCACACGTAGTGAGAGCATCTCCAGTCCTCAGCCTGTGGCTTGGCATTTTGAGTAACATTGATGAGAGGCCTGTATAAACATTTGGCACGTAAGAACATATAAAAGTTTATGTGACAGAAATTCTTTTGGAATGTCTGTTAGGTTTGAGTCACTTAGAAAAACCACGTATTCCTATATGATACAGGAACAGTTTTCCTTTCCGTTTTTTTTAAAATTAATTTTCTTCTTTTCAGTTGTTTCCTTTCTGATTAAATTTTTACTTTTATCAACGTAGTATCTGAATCTATTTTTAAAACCCAAATACATTGCCAAAGTTCTTAAAAAAAATCTCTCTTCATTAAACATTTTTTGTGGTTAGTAAAGCAGTGTATTTTAATTGAAGAAAATTTAGAAACATTCAAAAAAGTCTAAAGGAAAAATTTAAACATAACTTGGCTCTTATAACACCCAAATGATAAGTTCACCTCTAATTTTAAACACAACAAACATC
>NW_025803612.1:0-5538 GCF_021613505.1 Equus quagga
GTCCTCTTTGTGGTTCTTTTGATCTTCTATATCTTCACTTTGCTGGGAAACACAACCATCATTGCATTGTCCCACCTGGACCCACATCTTCACACCCCTATGTACTTTTTCCTCTCCAACCTCAGCTTTCTGGACCTGTGTTACACTACCAGCATTGTTCCCCAGCTCCTGGTCAATCTCAGGGGAATAAACAAATCTATCTCCTTTGGTGGTTGTTTAGTTCAGCTGTACATCTCTCTAGGATTGGGATGCACCGAATGCATTCTCTTAGGAGTTATGGCATTTGACCGTTATGTAGCTGTTTGCAGGCCCCTTCACTACACAGTAATCATGCCTCCCCATCTCTGTGCCCTGATGGCTTCTGCTTCATGGTTCATTGGTTTTGCCAACTCCTTATTGCAAACGGTACTCATCTTCCTTTTACCGCTTTGTGGGAGAAATAAATTAGACCACTTTTTCTGTGAAGTACCTGCATTTCTCAAGCTTGCCTGCATTGACACCAGTATGAATGAGTCTGAGATCTTTTTTGTAGGTGTCTTCATACTTCTCATACTGGTTGCATTTATCGTGTTCTCCTATGGTGGGATTATCAGGGCCATCTTAAGGATAAAGTCTGCAGCAGGGCAGAGAAAAGCATTTGGGACATGTGGATCCCACCTCACAGTGGTCACTCTCTTCTATGGCACAGCCATCTATGCTTATCTCCAGCCAAACAACAACTACTCTCAGGATCAGGGCAAGTTCATAGCTCTCTTCTACACCATCGTTACTCCCATGATCAACCCCCTCATATATACTCTGCGGAACAAGGATGTGAAGGGAGCAATGAAGAATGTTCTTTGGAAAGGTCATGACTCCAGATAACTGGGTGAGGAAAACAGTTTAATGGAAGGTCTTTGAATACCAGAGCCCTTAAGATGTTTTTGTCTTCCATGTGTCAGCTAAAATTTTCCCTAACAACTCTCAAGGGAATTTTCTTACCTCATTGTCCTATGAAACCGTGTGTTCAAAATCAACATTCATAGATTCATTCCAGCTTCCAGAGATGGTGATTCAGTGTCTCTAGAACATCTGTGTTATATTTATTATTTTTAAAAGCTCTATGAAGTTTTCTTATTTGCAACCCCATTTGGAAACATTGTTCTGCTTTTCTTGCAAAAAGACATTTAAGTACATACTGTAAAGACACAGCCAAATAAGAGCATAAAACCACTGAAACACTGTAAGAAATATTAACTTGTTAGCATTTTCTAGCAATTGCTGGAGGGATATCACTTAGTCTGGCACCTTGCTCATGGCTCTCATACAAAGTCCGTAGGTTGACTCCATCAGAGGTTTTTCACAGAAGTAGGTGGGGGAAGCTATAAGAAAAACAAACTTTATGTTCCAAGAAAGAGTTGCTAACATCAATCCTGATAAAGTCATTCTGAAGTGAGTCCAAACAGTGAACTCATCACTATGGCAGCCATATTATGCAGCATTCATTTCATAGAAGGCTGTACACAGGATCACTGGGTGAAGGGAGTGAGACAATGTTGCCGGTGATAATGGTAGCCATTAGCTGGTAGTGCTTACGTATAATTTGGTACATAGCCATAGAAACATCGATGTGAGGTACGGATGTTGATTATTTTAAATTCGTGAGCCCCATTTTCTTTTTTAAATCTGACTTGGAAGGATATTATCATATATGAATAGCACACGACCCAAGTTCTATTTCATATTACACATATTTTACCTACAGTAATGCAGCCAAAGTTCCAAAGGGTAAAATACATTTAAATTTCTCTCCTCTTACCATTTTATAAAATCTTTGATTCAGGCATCTATTGGTCAGGGCGTTTGTATCTCACATCTGGCAAAACCCCACGTAATTTGAATTGGTGACATATTATACAAATGTAAGTAGTGACCCCTTATTCCCAGGAAACCTCGTGTTTTGTGGAAGCTTACTCAGATTCATCTTGAGGAAATTGAAAGAACAATGTGCATATTAATTTTTAAAAATCTCTATATGCCTAAACTTTATAAACAGCTATCTCATGAAATAACTGTCATTCAATTCTGAATTATGTAATAAGTATAAACATTCCAGAAAAATTGAATCTGACATTCTAGCCCTCAGATCCCCTTCAAAGCTCAGTTTGCAGTGTAAATTTGTTTTGGGGTATGAATCCTGGTGTTTGTATATATTTATGTCATGAACAGTGTATTTTTCTGTGGAGGTTATAACTTTGACAATGGTATCATCACAGAAATGTTTATGATTTTTAGTAGATTTTTCCAATATGTAGCACAGTGCAGATAAATACATGTGTGTCTCTGGGAGGAGACATATGCAAAAAGTTATCATATAGTCTCTTGTCCTGCCAGCTAACCTACATCCTCTGGGGCCATGAACCCCCTCAGTTGCTCATGCTCATGAGAATTGATCTTGCATGAGACACAGGTTGGCGAGGTGGAAATGACAACTAGGAGAAATTATATACGTGGTCAAGATTCTATCTGTATCCTTAATAGCATCCCAGTATTCACACTTGAAGTTGACACTTGGGAAACCATATATTTTGACATCATAGTAATGCTTAATGTATACCAGTATAAAAACAGTTTTGGAATACTGTTTACCCCCAGTGGTGACAAATTTCCCACTCTCAGTTATTGCTCAACAGCACCTTGATAAGCAGACCCAAATGATCACTTTCAAATCCTTTAAATGAACTTTCTTTGGTGCAGAAAATCTTAAGGTCTCCTGAAGCCACTAATATAAGAAAATTTTTATACATTGGAGTATATGGGGAAGCCATTCAGGTTTGAACTTATCTGACCTGAATTTTATTTGAATCAAAGAAGCCTGACTCTCGGCCTGTCAAATGTGTATTGTACATCTGCTTTAATCATTACCTAAAAGTAAAAAATTGTACTCTTTTGAAGATAAGAATTAAAGCCTCCCTTCTAATGATGCCAGCACCCTTTGAAGATAAGTATCTCTTCGCATGATGCCAGGGTCATGCTGACCTGCTGTGTACATGCTAATCTGTCAGAAACATCTCCTTGAACCCTTGCAGCAATGAACCCTTGTCATGTGATGTATGTATCTTTGTTTTGAAAAGATATATATCTGTGCTAAAAAACACTCTTCTCCAGATCCTGTTCTTCCCCTGGGAAGGCTGAGACTCCCAGGATATAGTCCTCGGTTTGTTTCAAATAAAACTCTTTTCTTTTGCATTGAAATAATTATTGGTTATTTGCGTCGACACTACAGGGGCTATTGTTCTGACTGAGCCACTGGCTCTCTGCTCTTCAGGACACAAAAAACGCTGCCATCAGATTTATTTCCTTTAAGTAAACACGTGAATGGCACTTGAAATAGTTACATTCCTTGGAAATAAATTACAGATAATAAAGATCGCTGAGCCCCATGATAAAATTAAAAAAAAATTGCACAAGAGGCCAATCCCAAGTTCATTATTGTGCTGTAAGATTTTTCAAATGGGATCTAAGAACTCTCCCTTCTCAAGCTCTCCATGCTTTGTCTGTAACAGACTACAGGGTTGTGTCAATGGTCCCCAAAATTATTTGGACTGTTTCCTTTTGAATTCTCACCAACAACTGTGGCAAGGCAGTAGTGATCGTACCCAGGGCTTGGCTAAATTCTTTTGTCTCATCTGTGTTGAGCATCTGGAGTTCTGACTATCATTATTCCCTAGAGCAATTCATGGATTTTTCCAGACCTTGCGTCCTCTGAGCAACAGGACACACCCCTGGCTCAAGTGATCAGTGATCTCAGAGCCCCCAAATGTGAGTCAAACTCACAAGAAACACATTTTCTTTTGAGTGACATCACTTAAAGTGAATTCTGTTTTAAAAATTTTTTTATTGAGATAACATTACTTTATAACAGTATATAAATTTCAGATGTACTTCATATTTTGATTTCTTATAGATTATATCATGCTCACCACCCAAATACTAATTACCATCCATCACCATACACATGTGCCTAATCACCCTTTTCACTCTCCTCCTTCCCCACTTCCCCTCTGGGAACCACCAATCCAATCTCTGTCTCTATGTATTTGTTTTTTGTTGTTTTTATCTTCTACTTATAAGTGAGGTCATGAGTATTTGACTTTCTCCCTATGACTTATTTGGCTTAGCATAATACCCTCACGGTCCATCCGTGTTGTCACAAATGGCAAGATTTCATCTTTTTTACGGCTGAATAGGATTCTACTGTGTCTATATACCACATCTTCCTTATCTTTATCTCTTGATGAGCACGAAGGTTTCTTCCAAATCTTGGCTATTGTGAATAATGCGGCAATGAACATAGGGGTGCACGTATCTTTACGCATTCATGTTTCCACGTTTTTGGATAAACACCCAGCAGTGGAATAGCTGGATCTTATGGTAGTTCTATTCTTAAGCTTTTGAGGAATCTCCATACTGTTTTCCATAGTGGCTGCACCAGTTTGCACTCCCACCAGCAGTGTGTGAGACTTCCCTTCTCTCCACATCCTCTCCAACACACGTTATTTCTTGTCTTGTTAATTATAGTCATTCTGATGGGCATGAGATGATATCTCATTGTAGTTTTGATTTTCATTTCCCTTATAATTTAAATTAGTGATGTTGGACATCTTTTCATGTGCCTGTTGGCCATCTGTATATCTTTGGAAAAATGTCTCTTCAGATCTTTTGCCCAGTTTTTTATTGGGGTCTTAGTTTTCTTGTTGTAGAAATGTATGTGGTTTTTTAAAATAAATTTTGGATATTAACCCCTTATCAGACACGTGATTTACAAATATCTTCTCCCAATTGTGAGGTTATCTTCTCATTTTTTTGATGGTTTCCTTTGCTGTGCAGAAGCTTTTCAGTTTGATGTAGTCCCATGTGTTTCTTTTTTCTATTCCTTAATCCACTTTGAGTTGATTTTTGTGTATAGTGTGAGATAATGGTCTACTTTCATTCTTTTGCACGTGACCATCCAGTTTTCCCAACACTATTTATTGAAGAGGCTTTCCTTTCTCCATTGCATGTTCTTGGCTCCCTTGGTGAAAATTAGCTATGCATAGGTGTGTGTGTTTATTTCTGGGCTCTCAATTCTGTTCCATTGATCTGTGTGTCTGTTTTTGTGCGAGTACCATGCTGTTTTGATTCCTATAGCTTTGTAGTATATTTTGAAATCAGGGAGTGTGATACCTATACATTTGTTCTTTTTTCTCAGGATTCCTTTCGCTATTTGGGGTCTTTTCTTATTCCATACAAGTTTTAAGATTGTTTGTTGTATTTCTGTGAAAAATATCGTTGGAACTCTGATAGGGATTATATTGAATCTGTAGATTGCTTTAGGAAGTATAGACATTTTAACTATGTTAATTCTTCCAATGCAAGAGCACGGAATATCTTTCCATTTCTTTGTGTCTTCTTCAATTTCTACCAACAATATTTTATAGTTTTCGGTGTACAGATCTTTCATTTCTTTGGTTAAATTAATTCCTAGATATTTTATTCTTTTTGTTGTACTTGCAAATG
>NW_025803613.1:0-31196 GCF_021613505.1 Equus quagga
TTTTGTTGTACTTGCAAATGGGATTGTATTCTTAATTTCTCTTTCTGCTAATTTGTTGTTAGTATATGGAAATGCAAATGATTTTTGCATGTTGATTTTGTATCCTGTAACTTTACCATATTCATTTATTATTTCTGAAAGTTTTCTTTAATGGATTCTTTTGGGTTGTCTACATATAAACTCATGGCATCTGCAAATAGTGACAATTTTATTTCTTCCTTTCCAATTTGGATCCCTTTTACTTCTTTTTCTTGCCTAATTCTTCTTTCTAGGAGTTCCAATACTACTACTTTTGGTGGGGGAGAGGGAAACATTGAATTTATTGAACCATAGTATATATACACGTACAAGCAGATGTGTCAGGAATGGCAATGGAAATGTAGAATTATACTTGGAGAGAGGATTCAGAGCTTGATATACTTTGGCAATTATCTTTTTGGATGTTCAGTTGAAGTACTACCATTTTAAAGAAGAAATGTGTAATATAGAATTAAAGGTAAAAGACTTTAGTTTTCAGGAAAATCAGAAAAGTAATGGTCATTGATATGTGAGAACATCAGGGGTGAACAATTTATAAAAGCTACTTGAAGCCGATTTCAAGGAGGAGGTGGCAATAGCATGGCATGATTGAAGGTGATCTGAGGAAACGGACTGAAGAAAGTGTGATTTTAGCTAGAAATGCTAGTAGTTCTCTGCTTTTACACAATGCTTTACAATTTCGAATGTGTTTTCACAGTCTTGATCTTATTTATTTACTACAACACTGAGGGACAATATCATCCTTATTTTATAGCTGAGCACACTCTGGAACAGGGAGGTTAAATTCTTACTTGAAATGACAGCTTTTAAATGATGAGGCCAAGATGTGAACTTAGATATTCAGAGTCCAAAGTTATGCTCTTTCAATGGAATAATAGAATATATTTTTTTATTCCTTTTAATAAACCCTCACCTCACTAAGAAGAGACTAATGATTACCAAAAGGTGGCAACCAATTTTTCTTTCTGGTTTAATCAGCATGTTGTACATTCAAAGATTTCTTCAGTGTATTGTAAGCTTTGTGTTTATAATTTCCAATTAAGACGTCACTAACTTTCATAATTTAATTACTTAAGAATTATAAAGTTGGTCCCAAATGACTAAAGTTAAAAGAGTTTTAATATGTCAAAATGAAAATTTGTTCAAATTAATTTTAGGTTTCTTGTATATTCAGCAACCTGAATGCAGATTCATTCATTGGTCAAGTAATCAAATAAGACATAGTAAGCTAAATTTTGGAAGCTTTCTAATGCAAATGTTTTGTGCATATGAATATGTAAGTGAGTGTTTTGGGAGTGGGAGGGCGTAGATGATGGAAATGTAGCATGTGATTTAGGGGTTTTTCTACATGTTTTGGGGTTATATTGCTCAGAGTAATCTCTCCATGAGACTAAATACATCTAATTTTCTTTAGATTCCAGAAAATTCCTTCCAAGATGAAATTGTTTGGGAGGATCCTCCGAGAACTTCATAGAAGCAATGGGAGTGTCCAGCTCCAGTCTGTGAAAACTCTGCTTACTTCAGAATCTCCAGAGTCATATCCTGTGCAGGAGTGGGGTGAGGGACTGGATGTACTCAATAGAAAGTAATCAGATTTCATTACCATTAACTTTTAGTGGAAGCATAGATGTCTATATTCAATATGTCCCACCTTCTGTGTTAGCTGACCATGTACGTGAAAGTTCTTTTGAGAAGTGAAATATTTTCAATATGGAATAATTAAGCAACATGCTTCCTTTACAGTATGGTACTATATTTTACTTTACTTATAATTGCTTCAATCAATTTTGAGCTTTTTGAGATTTTAAGAATCCCTGTGCCCATCATTTTATTGTTTTTCCTATAATTTTCCTTCTGTTTTCACATTTAGCATATTTATCTGTACTCTATTTAACTGAAATCTCTGTGTATATCTACTGTCTCTCTCAGGTGCCATTGTTTGTCCTTCTAGATTTGTCTTTTCTATCTCTCCCCTTTGTTTCTGACCCTTTCCCTTTTCCTTTTCCCTATGTGGGCTCTTTATCTAGTGATAACCACAGAAGTCAAAGGCTGGGCATCAGTAAGGGGTGGCAGCATTTCACTTAGGAAATCCTTTCCTCCTACGTATCTCAGATAGAGGGCCAGCAGTGAGGAAGAGAATCTGAGAGTTCAGGATATTTCAGAGACCAGAAATAGCCTGTTCAATAATTTAGTGAGGTGGTGACAATTTAGGTATTTCAAATGAAAGGCTATGCTATCTTCATCATGTCTAGTCTACAGAGAAGATGGTGTCCTGGAACCTGGTAATCATTCCTTTTCTTTCCTTTTACATTGATGTTACTTTTCCTTAGGTCAGTATTGATTGTTTTTCAACTTGTATTCCTTTTAGTCCACCTGTCTGATTCCTTACAAATCCCTAATAATTTTTCCTTTTTTCAGAACTTAGCTTTTCTAAATGTGATTTTATTTTTTTGAGGAAGATTATCCCTGAGCTAACATCTGCCACCAATCCTCCTCTTTTTGCTGAGGAAGACTGGCCCTGAACTAACATCCATGCCCATCTTCCTCTACTTTATATGTGGGATGCCTGCCATGGCATGGCTTGACCAGTGGTGCACAGGTCCTTACCTGAGATCTGAACCAGCGAACCCTGGACTGCTGAAGTGGAAGGTACAACTTAACTAGTGCGCCACTGGGCTGGCCCCTCCAAATGTGATTTTTATCAGCAATATTCATTTAAACAATATTCTTGATCATTTATGTCATTTTATATAGCCTCTTTGTTCTGCTTTCTTATTTCTATAGAAATCTATAGATTTCTTATTTCTTATTTCTATACATGAGTATAACATTGTCCTATGTGTTGTTTCTTATTTCCTCTGGCCATCTCTCTCTCCCTGTCTCTATGTTTCTCTCTGTCTGTCTACTGTCTTTCTCTCTCTGTGTATTTATACCTGTGTAAAAAATATGTTCATTTTAAAGAATAATTACTAAGTGAATAGTCATGATATTTCCACCTTTGTAAACTAGAACCTGGACGGTACCTTGGACAGCCTCTGCCCAAATGCATCCCTTCTCTCTTCATTGATCTTGACTTTGTTATAATCAGCCTTTTGATATTCTTTTTAATATTGACTATAATATTTGATTATAACTATAGTTTTAACACCTATGTTTGCCTTTGTAAGCAAGTTTGCTTTACCTGTTTTTGGACTTTATGTAGAGGGATTGGTTCCTTTGTGACCGGCATCTTTTGCACAGCAATTTTGTGTGAAGGACAAGGTTTCAATTTGTTTTGCTGCAGTTTATTCATATTCCTTGTACAGTGCTCTGTTGTATGAATAGGTCACAATTTTCCTATTTTACTGTTGATGAGCATCTGGATTATGTCCAGGTTTTGGTTAATACAAATAATACTGCTGTGATCATTCTCATACATGTGTCTTGAGGCACATGACCAAGAACTACTTTAGAGAATATTAAACCGAGGAATGCAATTGCAGGTCGACATTCCTAGATAATGTCAAATGGTTATAGAAAGTGATTTTGCCAATTAATACTCGTAGCAGCGAGAGTGAACTGGGAAGAAAAGCGTTAACAGCAGATCCGCAATTCCCTCCCTCCTCTGGACACCCTAAACAGTATTGGTCTTACCAGACATCCTTTAAATATTATGATGAGATTTTAACTAGCAGGGCGATAGGTGAGAAAGTTCTAACCTAAGAATGTTTTTAGGAGGAGTTAGATAGTTCATCTCTCTACACTGAATCTCATAAATAAAACTGGAATTTCTGGTTATATGGGAAACAATTGGCTACAGAATGAAAATTAGTCACAGAAGCTCTCTATACATGTGTGACTAATGGCATATAAAAACCAAGATACTTCAAACCTAAGTCGCTTTCTATGAGCTAGCATATACTGCTAATTAGCAGTTGTCTATTACTCTGAAACAAAATGTGTTCCAGTCTGGACAAAGGGATTTCATTATTTTTGAAGTTGTATGTGATGTTTAGGGCTCAAGCTTGCTAAAATGAGATGTTATTATTTATACTTGCCTTTTGCCTGCATAGTCAAGTAAAGTTGTTTTGAAATTAATTGATCTTTAAACTTGACTTCAACAGATGAAACACCCATCTACTTTCTTCTATTTTCCTCTAACAATTATTTGTAACTATCCAGGTAAACTCCAAGTCATTTGGAATATATATCCAAAGACTAGTTAAATTCAAGGGAACCATGTAAATTTCATTGAAAAATAGTAATTTTGTTCTTATTATTTGAGTAAATCGTTAAAATTCTTGGAATATAAATTGAAGAATGTTATAGAGGATATGAGATTGTATTCCTTAGCCACATTAGAAGTTTGGTAATAAATTTGTGATTGCCTTCCATTATATTCATCTTAAAGATTAAAATGTGCCTAATTATTAGTTTTGTGATCTCTTGTAAGTTGCTTATGAATGAAATTAAATGAAAAATTTATTTACATATTTACATTTAAAATCAAGTAACTGAACGATTTATTTATATGCAAGGTATTTTTTAGAATTGTGAGAAAAAACTAAGATTTTTATGAAACATCTGTCATTAAAAGATGAGAACTAAGGTAACTAGGGAGGTTTAGGGTGTTATCTGTCCTCTGTCAAATATACGAAATTAGAGAAGAGACAGATTAGGTGTCCTCTGGCATTCTCCTTGATGCTCATTCTCCCTGGGCATTGCCATCTCTGGACAGCTTGGTGACATGAGCTAATCAACAGTATAAGACCTACATTCCACAGAGACTTCAGCCAGGTAAACAGGTTTAGGTCTTCATCTGTGCCAGTCCAGTCACAGCATAGTGTCATTTTACACTCTCACGTTGCTCATGGAGTCTCTCTGTCATAAAGCCAGGTCACTGTATTGCAGAAATAATACTAAGAGTTCGAAGTTGCTTTTCTTCAGCTTTCTACTAGCTAGAGGCGCAATGCAGATCTCCAGTACCAGGTGAAGATACATGAAGTCATCATGAGAAAGTGTCTTCTTGCTTAAGAAGAATTTCTGGACAATCCAATGCTGGTATAATCAACTGTTGCATTCACTCCACACAACCTAATTCCTGATTCTACACATCCAAGTTTTAACCCCAGTACTTTATTAAAGGCAATAAGTTGGAGATGAGGTAGGAAAGTAGCTTAGGACCTGCAGATAAGGTGAATAAAGGTGAGTGGAATGGAACTCAGTCTCTGTGTTGCTTTTGCAAGTGGAAAGTTATTTTATTTCCAGTTGCAATTATTGTTGAAAGAAAAAGCTAAATTGGTTTGCATGTATGTCCATTGACAAAACGAACAGACTAAAGAATTCACCAAATATTAGAACTAAATTTAATTGTTCATTTTATAAGCTAACAATTTCTTCCTAGAAGTTTAATCCTATTGAAGTACCATTTTATTCTTTTAAAATTTATTTTATATATATTTTATATACTTTATTTATTTATTATACCTTAGTATGTACATATGGAAAATAGTTTAAATAGAGCATATTTAGGTGTAGTAAAATACGCCCTTCAGTTAGAAAAATAGTGTATGCGTGTATGTAAAATTATTAGATCATATGCTTTCATTCTTTCCCTTTGTCTTCTTATTTTCCGTGAAATTACACAATATTTGTTCTCTATGGTTAAAATGTATTCTCAGTATTTGTAGTTTTAAAATGTTTATTTTTCTCCCTTAAAGAGGCACCAAAATATCTAAAATATGTATAGTCTTCAAAATGCTAGGTTGCAAGTTACAACAAGAAGTTTCCGTTTTGTAATATTGTATCAATGCATCTTTATGTTGACTTTATTGTTAATGAGAAATGATGATTCGTCAGTTGGTTACAAATATCAATTTAAAGAGGAAAAGTTAGCAACATAGAAGTGACCTGAATGTTTAATTAATTGATGAGCTAGGAAACAAGTTTTTTTTTCTATTGAGGTCACATTGGTTGATAACTTTACATAAATTTCAGGTATACATTATTATATTTCAACTTCCATATAGACTGCATCATGTTCACCACCGAAAGTCTAGTTTTTTATGGGATTACATTGAGGTGATGTGTAAAGTGCACTAGTGACCGTCCTTCCATCCTTGCACCTGCTCATGAATGACTCTTGTATGAACATTGTTGGTGCCCAGCTCAGATGTTCTTTACTGGCTGGAGCCCTCATCCATACCTTACTTGTTATGGATGAGTTCAGTCTAACATGAGGCTATGGAAATTTTATCAGCACTTTTTCAGGATTCATTCAGGAACTGGAGAGGGCAGAGTTTGTATGTTAAATATATCAGTGAATGTTGTATAATTAGAAATATCTTAAATACAGACATTATCTTGGATCTTTTATCTTTAAAATGTGTAGTTTGCATACTGAGTATCTGATTTTATTGAAATAAGTATTCTTCCACTAAAATTCTTGGAGTTACATTATATTTCAATATTGTGCAATTTTTGTAATTGTAAACTACTACCTCTACCACATGATATGTGTCAGTACTAAGCATTTAACCTGTTTCATTTGATGCCTGTTCTCTTGATTTTTATTGTCAAGTTGTGTTTTTGTGAGATGTCATTCCCGATTATATTCTTTTTTTGATGGTAAGTTTTACATAGGATGCCATCTTTGTTTTGTAAGAATCTATTTATTTTACCTATTCAAAATTTTTTTCTATGAGTATAATCTCCATTTTTTAAATTATTTACTTTTTTGTATCCAAAGTAATCATTTGTGTGCAAATTTTATAATAGGACTTTCCTATGTCATGTCATATTGTGATGGTTACTAAGGACATCATTCTTTTCTCCAGTACCTAGGATGCATGTGTCTAATATTTCCAGTCATTATTATTTATATAGTTTATCTAATGTGAATCAATCTTTCTTATCGCATTTTGTCAATTGATACTTATCTAAACAGAGATGACGATTCCCAGTTAAATTACACAATTCTTTAAATGTGGCAGGAAGGGAATCAAGTAAAATTTCTCATTTGACTTTAGCGAAAAAAATATTCCTTCTCTTGGAAGATTGCTTTTGTGGTGGTGCAAACAGCTTTAGGAGGGATGGATTCCAACTAAGAAAAGACGAGCAGAACAAAGTACCCTAGATCAGCAGAACATACTCTTGAGAATTAATGGGATAATGCATCTTACAGCTAGATCTTTCCCATATCTAGTCTTCCAAAAGGATAATGATTTTCCTGAATTGTAATGAGAAAAAAATCAAAAGTCAGAAGATAGAATATGACATTAGTATCCTAATTACCTCCCAGTGTGCTCTCCAGAGTGGCATTGGAAGCAATGATCACACTTAGGCAATCACATTCTTTTTTCTGTTTTAGTGGGCATCTCCTTTGCCTGATATTTTATTTTTAACTTGAAATCATATTCATTTTTGTCTCTGTCAGATAGGTAGGTATACAGCATTCTTTTTTTACTAAAATACAAATTATCATGTAAAGCAAAATATGGTTTGTACAACTTCATCTCACCAGGGTTTATCTTTGATGAATTGCCATCTTGGTCTTTATTTATATGATAAAAGAAAATACATCATTATTTTATTATAATGGTGCTTTATTATATTGGTGTTTCCCTTGGATGAGTTAGCATTTTATTTTTGCCCTCCTTCACTCTCATGAATACTTCTTTTATTACGTACAATTTAAATATTAGCCAGCAGTTCATTTCAGATGAGTGTCTCTATCTATATTTGTGTATGTGTGCATGAGACTGAACCACGGCTTGTTTTTATTTGCTTTTCTGAGCAGGTGTGAGTCAGAGGATGTATCTTGTCATTTCCTATTTAGACTGTCTCCCATATTTTCATAATAATTCTATTATGAATTTTTTTGTGCATAGATTTTTGTGTGGATATCGCTGATCACATTCTTATAAGAAATCAAAGGAAGTATGAAATATAGTGAAATACTACATTCTCTATGTCATGTGTGATGATTGCTCTGAATTTTAATGCATCTATTTGATTGACGATAAAGTAATCTGGTTAAAAGTATGAACTTTGATGTCGTAGGGATCTGGGTTGACGTTAAAACATTTAGAAGTTTAACGATCTTGGGTAAGCTATTCAACAACTTTAATCGATTTGTTCATATGTTTAAAGGGGACGGCAAATAAGTTTCAAAATTTCTTTAAGACTTTAGTTGAGATTATGCATGTCAATATTTTAGAGCATATCAAACACTCAATAATACCAGCCAGTATTAACATTGGTAATGTAAGTAGCATATCAGTTCAACTTTTGGATACTTCAATTTTTTAAACTTTAAATGTGAAAACATTTTGTATAGATCAAATATTGGTTTTCTAGATAAGCGAAAAGAACTCTCCCATACTGTTGTTTTGTTACTGAGTATAAATGTAATTTAGTTTAACTAATCCTTCTCATGTGCGATGTATTAAATTTCTATTGAGAATGATTTTATATTCCAAAACATAAATTTTTTTGGTTGTTTGCTTTCTTTTGAACTAAATTCTGAGACAAGAAGGACATTTACATCTGTGATAGAGGATATTTCCCAGTGGCCTCTCTAGCACTAATGCTTCTTTCCCTTGATCTTTACTTTTCCCTTATTAAGATTTTATTAATATTTATTTTATGCCACTTTGTACCAATTTATTTTGCACATCAAAGTGTCTATGCCCAAATCTGATTCAGATTTTAAGTCTTATAAAAATAAAAAATTTACCAATTGATTATCCATTTGAATTTGCTAGAACTGAAATATTCATTTTCTGATGCCAGTTAGGTCAGTGTATGACCGTCCTTATGCAATGCTAAATAGTTGGATGAAAATGGGAATCAACTAACCTTAGAGCTGGCAAGGTGTTTGGTCCAGTGTAACTCACTCTTCAAGGTAGCTTCCAGAAAGGTGTATATATAAAATTAACCTTATGTAGATGGATGTTCTTAGGTTTCTATAATACCAAAATATCCTTTTATTTATGCCTTTATTTGTATTGCTTTTAGTTTTACAATAGATCTCTTTGATTTGTCATTGCTTTGACAATGTGTCTGTCTTTTTCTCTATGTATTTATCTTTTTAATTATTTTATCACGGGGAGTGATGTAAATCATTACACTTTGCACATAGACTACACAATGGGATAACGATTAAAAATTTCTACCCTGATTAGAATGTTGACAGAAAACAATCCCACCTCTTTCAGGAATTCTACACACTCTAGTTGTTGGTAATATGTGAAAATGAAATCAGCAGAAGGAAAGGAAAGTGTTGGCCACTGGACTTTAGAGTTGTGATTCCAACTGACTACTCATAGCCGATGTATTTTCAGAGGACTTGTAAAATTGGTATGGTAATTTTAGGCATCTTGAGGGCAAGAGTTAAACACTGAAACTGAATAGTGGTAATTGAGTGGTGTCTGACTATTTGTTTTTCCACTGTAAAATGACCAGGGTAGCCCTCACAAATAGAATGTTTTAGGTAGAGTACAGATGCAAAACTGTCAAAATATGCAGTCAGCATTATTAGTGATATTTTGAATGTAATTTAATCTAGATCATAAAATCCAATATCTGAATGTATTTTAGATGTTATCTTGCATTATATTCTCTTGCATGTGAGGTATGTACAATTCAGTTGTGTAGAATTTTGAGACACATATTTAAAGTAACCTTCTGCCTCTGTCTGCTTCTCTTTCTTATTCTTTCTGATCACGCTGCAGTATTTCCCTCATTTTCTCTAACGTACATATATTCTGACGGTACTTTAGATCCTATTAAACTCAATCTGAAACAGCTCTTTCAAACCCATAAATAATGCAACTTAAGGTCTATTATTTGATTTTCCTTGTATTAAATATCAATGAAATTACCTTTAATGCTAACATAGAACTACAATGGTATAAGATATGTTCATCTCAGTGAGTACACCATTTATGAAAGCAGTTGCGTATGAAAATCCCATGGCTATGTCTTTTAACACAATAGATGCACCCCAACCCCACCATTTACTATTGTTTTTTTAAAGATTGGCACCTGAGCTAATGACCTTTGCCAATCTTCTTTTTTTTTTCCTGCTTTTTCTCCCCAAATCCTTCTTGTGGGTCCTTCTAGTTGTGTAATGTGGGACGCCGCCTCAGTGTGGCCTCACAAGTGGTGCCATATCCTTGTCCAGAATCTGAACCAGTGAAACCCTGGGCTGCTGAAGCCGAGTACATGAACTTAACCACTGGGCCAAGGGTCCGGCTCCTGCAATTTACTTTTTGAAGACACCTTCTGAAAATGTCTAAATGCTTGGTTTGACAGGAACCAAGTGCTGACAAGGATGGAACAGAAAAATGGAAGTTCTCTCACTGGGTTTGTCCTGCTGGCTTTCTCTGACAGGCCTCAACTGGAGCTGGTCCTCTTTGTGGTTCTTTTGATCTTCTATATCTTCGCTTTGCTGGGAAACACAACCATCATCGCATTGTCCCACCTGGACCCACATCTTCACACTCCCATGTACTTTTTCCTCTCCAACCTCAGCTTTCTGGACCTGTGTTACACTACTAGCATTGTTCCCCAGTTCCTGGTTAATCTCAGGGGAACAGACAAATCTATCTCCTTTGCTGGTTGTGTAGTTCAGCTGTTCATCTCTCTAGGCTTGGGAGGCACTGAATGTGTTCTCTTAGGAGTTATGGCATTTGACCGTTATGTAGCTGTCTGCAGGCCCCTTTACTACACAGTAATCATGCACCCCCGTCTCTGTGCCCTGATGGCTTCTGCTTCATGGTTCATTGGTTTTGCCAACTCCTTATTGCAGACAGTCTTCACTTTCCTTTTACCAATTTGTGGGAGAAATAAATTAGATCACTTTTTCTGTGAGGTCCCTGCATTTCTCAAGCTTGCCTGCATTGACACCAGTATGATTCAGTCAGAGATGTTTTTTCTCGGTGTTTTCATTCTTCTCATACCTGTTACATCAATCATGTTCTCCTACTGTCAGATTGTCAGGGCCATCTTAAGGATAAAGTCAGCAGCAGGGCAGACAAAAGCATTTGGGACATGTGGATCTCACCTCACAGTGGTCACTCTGTTCTATGGCACAGCCATCTATGCTTATCTCCAGCCCAGCAACAACTACTCTCAGGATCAGGGCAAGTTCATAGCTCTTTTCTACACCATCGTTACTCCCATGATCAACCCCCTCATCTATACACTGAGGAACAAGGATGTGAAGGGAGCAATGAGGAAGGTGCTTTGGAAGGACTATGACTCCAGATGACGTGACAAGGAAGACACGTTAATAGAAGGACTTCGAATACCAGAGCCCTTAAGATGTTTGTGTCGTCCAGGATTCTTCCAAAATTTCCCTTGACAGCTCTCAAAGGAATTTCCTTACCTCATTCTCTCATGAAAATGGGTGTTGAAAATCTAAGTTCATGGATTCATTCCAACCTCCAGAATTGTGAATTTTATTTTTTAGAGCATCTGCCTTTTGTTTATTGTTATTAAAGCCTCCACAGATGTCTCTTATTTGCAGTCTCACTTGCAAACATTATTCCATTTCTACTTGCAAAAAGATATTTAAGTACATACCATAAAGGCACAGCCAAATAAGAGCATGAAGCCACTGAAACCTTGTAAGAAATATTGACATTGTATCATTTCCTAGCAATTACTGGAGCATACCACTTAGTCTTGCATTTGGGCATGGATCTGTTACAAAGTCCAAAAGTTGACTATACCGTCTTTTTCATAGAAGCAGGTAGGAAAACTGTGGAAAAAACAAACTAAGCTCAAAGAAAAACTTACTAACATCAATCCTGATAAAGCCATTCTGGAGTTCATCCCAACAGTGACCTCACCAGTGCGGTAGCCATATTATGTGGCATTTATTTCATAGAAGGCTGTACACAGGATCACTGGGTGAAGGGAATGATGCAATACTGCCAGTGACAATGGTAGCCATTTGCTGGTAGTGCTTATGTATAATTTGGTCTATAGCCATAGAACATCAATGGTTACTTAAATTTGCAAGTCCCCTTTTACTTTTTTGAAAATCAATTTAGAGGACATTATCATATCTGAATAGTACATGACCCAAGTTCTATTTCATAGTTTACACATTTTGCCTAGTAATGTAGCCAAAGTTTCAAAGGGTAAAATACATTAAATTTCTCTCTTCTTACATTTTATAAAATTGTTTGATTCAGACATCCATTGGTCAGTGCCTTCGTATCTCACATCCTGCAACACCCCATATAATTTGAATTCAGTGACATAATATAACAATATAAGAAGTAGCCTCTTATTCCCAGGAAACCTCATGTTTTCTGGAAGCTTACTCAAATTCATCTGGAGGAAATTTAAAGAATAATGTGCATATTAATTTTTAAAAATCTCTATATGCCTAAACTTTATAAACAGCCATCTCGTGAAATAATCTTCATTCAATTCTGAATTATGCAATAAGTATAAACATTCCAGAAAAATTGAATCTGACATTCTAGCCCTGAGATCCCCATCAAAGCTCAGTTTGCAGTGTATATTTGTCTTGGGATATGAATCCTGGTGTTTGCATATATTTAATGTCATGAACAGTGTATTTTTCCATGGAGGTTAAAGTTTTGACAATGTCATCATCACAGAAATGTTTGTGGTTTTTGATAGGTTTTCCCAAAGTGTAGCACAGTGAAGGTAAATACACGTGTGTCTCTGGGTGGAGACATGCAAAATATTATCATACAGTCTCCTGTCCTGACAACCAACCTACATCCTCCTGGGCCTTGAACCTCCTCTGTTTGTCATGCTCATGACAAGTGATCTTGAAAGAGACCCAGGTTGGTGAACTGGCAATGACAGCTAGGAGAGATTATACACATGGTCAAGATTCTATCTGTATCCTTAAGAGCATCCCAGCATTCACACTTGAAATCAACACTTGGAAAAACATGTAATTTGACACCATAGAAATGCTTAATTTATACCAGTATAAAAACAGTTTTGGAATACTGCTTACCCCAAGTTGTGACAAATTTCCCACTCTCCATTATTGCTCAACAGCACCTTGAAATTTCTACCCAAGTGGTCAATTTAAAATCCCGTGAATGAACTTTGTTTGGTGCAGAAAACCTCAAGGTCTCCTGAAGCCATTGATATAAGAAAATTTTTATCCATTGAAGTATATGGGGAAGCCATTCTGGTTTGAGTTGATCTGGCCTGAATTTTATTTGAACCCAAGAAGCCTGACATTTGACCTGTCAAATGTGTATTGTACATCTGCTTTAATCATTACCTTAAAGTAAAAAATTGTACTCTTTTGAAGATAAGAATCAATACCTCCCTTCTTACAACGCCAGCACTCTTTGAAGATATGTCTCAGTCCCCAGGACGCCAGAGTCATGTTGACCTGCTGTGTACATGCTAATCTGTAAGAAACTTCTCCTTGAACTCTTGCAGGAATGTACCCCTGTCATGCTTGATGTATGCATCTTTGTTTTGAAAAGGTATATATCTGTGCTAAAAATCACTCTTCTCCAGGCCCTTTTCTTCCCCTGTGAAGGCTGAGACTCCCAGGATATAGTCCTCAGTTTGACTCAAATAAAACTCTTTTCTTTTCTTTTGCAATAAAATGATTATCGTTATTTGCATTGACACTACAGAGACTATTGTTCTGACTGAGCCACTGCTTCTCTGCTCTTAAGGACACACAAAACGCTGCCAAACACATTTATTTCCTTTAAGTAAACACGTGAATGGGACTTGAAATAGTTACATTCCTTGGAAATAAATTACAGATAATAAACATCTCTGAGCCCCATGATAAAATTTAAAAAAAATTGCACAAGAGGCCAATCTCAGGTTCAGTATTGTGCTGTAACATTTTTCAAATGGGATCTAAGAACTCTCCCTTCTCAAGCTCTCCATGCTTTGTCTATAACAGACTACAGGGGTTGAGTCAATGGCCCCCCAAATTATTTGGATTGTTTCCTTCTGAATTCTCACTAACAACTGTGGAAAAGCTGCAGTGATTTTACCCAAGGTTGGCTAAATTCCTTTGTCCCATCTGTGTTGAGCATGTGGAGTTCAGGACTATCATTGTGCCCTAGAACAATTCATGGATTCTTCCAGCTGTAGGAGAGGAAGACAATTCCTCTACCCTCTAGGTCCTTCTGGCTTGTGTAAGAATTAAATTGTTATGAGATAGAATAGCAGGGGAAAATAAAAGTTGAATAACATGTATTCATGGGAGAAACCCAGAGAAACTGAGTAACTCAGCCAGAATGGCCGAAGCTGCTGCCTTAAATACCATCTTCAGCTAAAGACAAAGGAAGATGTTGAGGGTAGTGGTTTGGGGCTTCAAAGGGGAAGAAGGCAATTTAAGTGGAGATAGAAATGAAAATGTTTGTTAAACAAGTATTTGTTGGGCTCTCTATAGACAATGTTATCTTATGATATTCCTGGAATAGGGCTTTTATCTTAAATTCTATTTGGCAGTTAGGGGGAGAGCAAAGTCTCTTTCAGGGTCATTTGTTCTGAAAAATAATCAAAGCAAAGAGGTAAATTTTGGGGTGGCCAATTCTCATCCCCCACCCAGTCCTTGTGTCCCCTGAGGAACACAGAGTGTACATCTTTGGCTCAGCTGATGAGTGATCATCAGAGACCCCAAATGTCAGTCAGACTCACATGAAGCACTGCTTAAAGTGGATTCTTTTTTTTTTAAACTTTTTTATTGAGGTAACATCAGTTTATCACATTATATAAATTTCAGATGTACCTCATTATATTTCGATTTCTTTTTAGATTACGTCATGTTCACCACTCAAAGACTAATTACAATCCATCACCATACACAGCGCCTAATCACCCCTTTTACCCTCTTCCCCACTGGTAACCACCAATCCAATCTGTGTCTCTCTATTTTTTTCTTTATCTTCTATTTATGAGTGAGATCATATGGTATTTGACTTTCTCCTTCTCACTTATTTCTCTTAGAATAGTACCCTCAAGGTCCATCCATTCTGTCACAAATGGCAAGATTTCATTTTTTTGTGTGTGTCTGAGTAGTATTCCATAGTGTATATATAGCACATCATCTTTATCCATTCATCCTTTGATGGGCACCAAGGTTGCTTCCAAGTCTTGGATATTGTGAATAATTCCACAAGGAACGTGGAAGAGTATATATCTTTATGCATTCCTGCTTTGATATTCTTTACTTCGTACCTAGCAGTGGAATATCGGGATCATATAGTAGTTCTATTCTTATTTTTTTTGAGGAACCCCCATACTATTTCCATGGTGGTTGTACCAGTTTGCACTTCCACCAGCAAAGTATGAGAGTTCTCTTTTTCCCACATCCTCTCCAACACCTGTTATTTATTGTCTTGTTAATTATAGCCACTCTGATGGATGTGAGGTGATATCTCATTTTAGTTCTGATTTACATTTCCTTAATAATTAGTGACATTGAACATCTTCTCACGTGTCTGTTGGCCATCAGATCATCTTCTTTGGAAAAATGTTCGTATCTTTTGCCCAATTTTTAATTGGGTTGTTAGTATTTTTGTTGTTGAGATGTATGAGTTCTTTATATATTTTGGATATTAATCCCTTATCAGACATCTGGTCTGCAAATATCTTCTCCCAATTGTTAGGTTGTCTTTCTGATTTGTTGATGGTTTCCTTTGCTGTGCAGAAGCTGTTTAGTTTGATGTAGCCCCATTTGTTTATTTGTTCTATTGTTTCCCTTGCCATTCAGAGATGGTGCTTGAAAATATGCTGCTAAGACCAATGCCAAGGAGTGTACTGCCTATGTTTTCTTCCAGAAGTTTTATGGTTTCAGGTCTTACACTCAAGTCTTTAATCCATTTTGAATTAATTTTTGTGTATGGTGTGAGATAATGATCTAATTTCATTCTTTTGCATGTGGCTGTCCAGTTTTCCCAACACCATTTATTGAAGAGACTCTCCTTTCTCCATTGTATGTTCTTGGCTCCCATGTCAAAAATGAGCTGTCCATAGATGTATAGGTTTATTTCTGGGATCTCCCTTCTGTTTCATTGATCTGTGTGTCTGTTTTTGTGACAGTACCATGCTGTTTTGATTCCTATAGCTTTGTAGTATGCTGTGAAATCAGGGAGTGTGATACCTCCAGCTTTGTTCATTTTCTCAGGATTCCTTTGGCTATTCAGGATCTTTTGTTGTTCCATATAAATTTTAGGATTCTTTGTTCTATTTCTGTGAAAAATGTTGTTGGAACTTTGATATGGATTGCATTGAATCTGTGGATTGCTTTAGGAAGTATGGACATTTTAACTATGTTAATGCTTCTAATCCAAGAGCACAAAGTATCTTTCCATTTATTTGTGTCTTCTTCAATTTCTTTCAACAATGTTTTATAGTTTTCAGTGTACAGATCTTCACTTCTTTGGTTAAATTTATTTCTCAGTATTTTATTCTTGTTGATGTAATTGTAAATGGGATTGTATTCTTGATTTCTCTTTCTGCAACTTTGTTGATGTTGTATCAAATGCAACTGATTTCTGTAGGTTGATTGTGTATTCTGCAACTTTATGATACTCATTTATTATTTCTAAAAGTTTTTTGGTGGATTCTTTAGGGTTTTCTATATATAAAATTATGTCGTCTGCAAATACTGACAGTTTCACTTCTTCTTTTCCAATGGATTCATTTTATTTCTTTTTCTTGCCTGTTTACTCTGGTTAGGACTTCCAATACTATGTTAAATAAGAGTGATAAAACTGGGAATCCTTGTCTGGTTTCTGTTCTTAGAGGGATCACTTTTAGTTTTTCTCTGTTGAGTATGGTATTGGTTGTGGGCTTGTTATATATGGGCTTTATTATGTTGAGGTACTTTCCTTTGACACCCATTCTATTCAGAGTTGTTGTCATAAATGGATGTTGTATCTTGTCAAATGCTTTCTGTGCATCTATTGACATGGTCATGTGATTTTTATTCTTCATTTTGTTATTCTGGTGTATCATGTTGATTGATTTGTAGATAGGGAGCCATACCTGCATCCCTGGAATAAATCCCACTTAATCGTGGTGTATGATCTTTTTAATGTATTGTTGTATTCGTTTTGGTAGTATTTTGTTGAGGATATTTGCATCCATGTTTATCAGTGATATTACCCTGTAATTTTCTTTTTATGTGTTGTCCTTGTCTGGTTTTGCTATCAGGGTAATGTTAGCCTTATAGAATGAGTTAGGAAGCTTCCCCTCCTCTTCAATTTTTTGGAAGAATTTGAGGGATAGGTATTAAGTCTTCTTTGAATGATTGGTAGAATTGACCAGGGAAATAGCCTAGTCCTGGAGTTCTACTTTTTTGGCATTTTTTTGATAACTGTTTCAGTTTCCTTACTGGTTATTGGTCTATTCAAATTCTCTATTGCTTCCTGTTTCAGTTTTTGAAGGTTGTATGATTCTAAGAATTTATCCATTTATTCTAGACTATCCAATTTATTGGCATATAGCTTTTCATAGTATTCTCTTATAATCTTTTGTATTTCTGAGGTGTCCTTTGTAATTTCTCCTCTTTCATTTCTGATTTTATTTGTGTTCTGTCTTTTTTCTTTGTAAGTCTAGTTAAAGGTTTGTCAATTATGTTTATGTTCTCAAAGAACCAGGTCTTAGTTTCATTCATTTTCTATTGTTATTGTAGTCTCTACTTCACTAATTTCTGCTCTGACTTTTCTTATTTTCCTTCTTTCTACTGACTTTGGGCTTTGCTCTTCTTTTTCCAGTTCCGTTAGATTTTTCTTATTTGTTGAGGTCAGCCTGCATTTCTATAAACTTTACTCTTAGAACTGTTCTTGCTGTATCCCATATATTTTGGCATGTTGTATCATTTTTGTTTGTCTCTGGGTATTTTTTTTTTATTTCTTCTTTGATTTGTTCATTGACCCAGTTGTTGTTCAGTAGCATTTTGTTTAATCTCCACATATTTGTGGCTTTTCTAATTTTCTTCGTGTAGTTGATTTCTAGTTTCATATCATTGTGGTCAGAAAAGATGCTTGGTATTATTTCAATCTTCTTAAATTTATTGAGACTTGTTTTGTGGCCTAATATGTGATCTACCTTGGAGACGGCTCCAAGTGCATTGGAAAATAAAGTATATTCTGAGGTTTTCTATGGAATGTTCTGTATATATCTACTAAGTCCAGTTGATCTAATGCGTCGTTTAAGGCTATTTTTTTCCTCACTGAACTTTTGTTTGGATGATCTATCCATTATTGCAAGTGGAGTGTTAAAGTCCTCTACTATTATTGTTTTACTGTCTAGTTCCCCTTTTATGTCTGTTAATTTCTTTATATATTTAGGTGCTCCAATGATGGATGCATAGATATTTTCAAGTGTTATGCCCTCTTTTTGGATTGTTCCCTTCAGCATTATGTAGTGCCCCTCTTTGTCTCTTGTTACAGTTTCTGTTTTAAAGTTTATTTTTTATGATATAGGTATTGCTACCCCAGCTTTCTTTTCATTGTTATTTGCATGAAGTATCTTTTTCCATCCCTTCACTTTGAGTTTGTAAGTGTCTTTAGGTCTGAGGTGCATCTCTTGTATGTAGCATATATATAGGTCTTGTTTTTTTATCCAATTGGTCATCCTATGTGTTTTGATTGGAGCATTTAGCCCATTCATATTAAAAGTAGCCATTAATAAACAGGTACTTCTTGCTTTCTTGTTGCTTTTTTTCTTGGTGTTTTAGTAGTTCTTCTCTGTTTCTTTCCTCTTCGCATGCTTTCTTTCCTTGTGGTTTGATTGCTTTCTTTAGTATTATGTTTGAGTTCTGTTCTCATAATTTTTTGTGTACTTCTTATAGGTTTCTAGTTTGTGATTACCATGAAGGTGATATATAATAACCTATGTATATAGCACTCTATGTTAAGTTGATGATCTCTTAAGCTTGACCTCTTGCTTAAAGCTCTACATTTTTAACCCCTCCTCCCAGGTTTTATGTTTTTGATACCATATCTAACTTTTTTTGGTATGTGTATCCATTACCCTTTTATGATGGAAACAGATAATTTTGGTACTTTTGTCTTTTGACTTTCATATTAGCTTCATATTTGGTTCATCTGCTACCTTTACTGTGTATTTGCCTTTACCAGTGATTATATTGTATTTTTTAATAATATTCTTATTTATATTTGTAGTCTTTTATTTTCCCACTTGATTAACTTCCTTTAGCATTTCTTGTAGGGCTTGATAAACTTCTTTAGTTTTTTCTAGTCTGGAAAAGCCTTTAGCTCTCCTTCCATTCTGAATGATATTCTTGCCAGGTAGAGTATTCTTGGCTGTAGGTTTTTTCCTTTCAGCACTTTAAATATATCATGCCCCTCCCTTCTTGCCTGTAATGTTTCTGCTAAGAAGTCAGCTGATAGGCTTATGGGATTTCCGTTGTAGGTAACTTGTTGCCTTTCTCTTGCAGCTTTTAGAATTCTCTCTTTATCTTTAATCCTTGAACATTTTACTTGTAACGTGTCTTAGTGTGGGCCTCTTTGGGTTCATCTTGTCAGGTTCTCTCTGTTTCCTGCACCTGGATGTCTGTTTCCTTTGTTCGGTTAGTAAAGTTTTCAGTTACTATTTCTTCAAATTGATTCTCTGACTCTTTGTTTCTCTAGTCTCATTCTGAGACACCTATAATACAGATGTTAGTGCACTTAATGCTGTCCAAGAGGTCTCTTAGACTGTCCTTGTTCTTTTAACTCTCCTTCCTTTTGTCTGTTCATCTTCAGTGATTTCCTCTAGTCTTTCATCCAGCTAACTGATCTGCTCTTCTGATCTTCTAGTCTGCTAGTTGAGCCACTCCATGAATTTTTCATTTCCATTATTATCTTCTTCAGTTTTTATTGGTTCTTTTTTATATTTTCTAATTCTTTGTTGAACTTCTCACTGAGTTCATCCATTCTTCTCCCATGATCAGTGAGTAGCCTTACGACTATTAGTTTTTACTCTTTATCATGTAGATTGTTTATTTCTTTTTTGTTTAGTTCTTTTTCTGAGGATTTGTCTTTTCCTTTATTTGGAAAGTGTTTCTTTCTCTCTGCTCATATCTATGTATGAGGTATGTATGTTGTATCTTGTCAAATGCTTTCTCTGCATCTATTGACATGGTCATGTGATTTTTATTCTTCATTTTGTTATTCTGGTTTTTATTGGTTCTTTTTTATATTTTTTATATTTTATATACCTGTGAAAAATGTTGTTGTATATCAGCTGCATCTCCAAGTCTTTCAGAGAGGCTCTTATTTAAGTGATACCTTATGAGGTCCAGCAGTGTGCTTCGCTCTCCTCACGAGTTCCAAATGTTGCAGAAGTGTCCCCTGTGTTGGCAGCATGTGTCCTTCCATTGTGTCAGGGTTGCTCTTGTTGCAGGTGCCCAGAAGGCTAGGCTGTCTTTCTGGTCAACTGGTTTTCATACTCAGCTGCCTGTGACTGCTATGGTCCCTTCTGTCACTTTATTGGGTGTGGCAAGCCCCCGCACAGTTGGCTACAAGGTCTTATAGCACATTCCTGTTGCAGTTTTTCTGTTAAAGGATTAGGCCCCAGCATGGCTGGTTGCTAGCCTCAGGGGCTTACAATTGCTGTAGGCCTCTAGCCTACAAGGTTGGACAAAATGTCCACTCTAGCCTCTTTTATTCAACACAGTACTGAAAGTCCTACTCAGAGAAATTAGGGGGGGAAAAGCACCAAAATAAGAAAGAAAGAAGTAAAAATCTCACTATTTGCATATGATGTGATATAGTATATAGAAAACCCTAAAGACTCAACCAAAAAACTGTTAGAATAAACAAAGTCAGTAAAGTTGCAGGATACAAAGTCTCTAGGAATCTAATATAGGTAACTAATACAGCTACTTTCCTGAGGGAGAGGGAAACAGTGAGTTTATTGAGCCATAGTATTTGTAAATACCCAAGTAGATGTGTCAGGAGTGGCAATGGACATATAAGATGATACTTGGAGGGAGGGATTAGAGCTTATTACACATTGATAATGAACTCTTTGGTAGTTCTGTTGAAGTACCATCATTTTTAAAGATGAAATGTGTAAAACAGAATTAAAGGTAAAGGACTTGGGTTTCAGAAGAAATCAGAAGAGTAATGGTCACTGACATGTGAGAACATCATGGCTGAGCAATTTTATAAAAGCTCCCTGAAGACCATTTCAAGGAGGAAGTAGCCAATAGAATGGCACAATTAAAGGTCATCTGTGAAGTACACTGAAGAAAATGTATGATGTTAGCTATTTTGGACCAACTCTGTCATTTGAAGTAATTAAATTATGAAAATTAATGATATAAAATGAAAATTATAAACAGAAATATTACAATCACATGAAATGTTAGTAGATTTTCACATTTACATAATGCTTTAAAATTTATAATGCACTCTTACATTTTTTATCTTACTTATTTACCACAACACTGAGGGACAATATCATCCTCCTTTTATAGCTGAGCACACTCTGTAAGAGGAGGGTTAAATTCTTACTTGAAGTGACACAGCTTCTAAATGATGAAGCTAAGATGTGAACCTAGATATTCAGAATCCAAAGTCATGCTTTTCTATGGAATAGAGGAATATCTTTTTAATTCCTTTTAATAAGCCCTTACTCTCATTAGGTAAAGGCTAATGATTAACAAAAGATGGCAATCCACTTTTATTAATGTTTTAATCAGCATGTTGTACATTCACAGATACCCTTAGTGTGATTGTAAGTTTTGCCATTGTAATTTTCAATTTTAAGATGCCATTAATTTTCATAATTTAATTACTTACAATTATAGAGTTGGTCCCAAAATGGCTAAAGTTAAAAAAAAAAACGTTAATTTATTAAAATACAAATTCGTTCAAATTGTTTTAAGTTTCTTGTATATTCAGCAACATAAACACAGATTCATTCATTGAGCAAAGAATCAAATAAGACTCAGTAAACCAAACTTTGGAAGCTTTGTAATGCAAGTGTTTTGGTCTATGTATGTGCGTGTGCATGTTTTGAGGGTGGGAGGGAGCAGATGTAGGACATGTAGCATGTGATCTATGTTTTGAGTTAGAGCGCTCACAGTCAATTCCCCAGAAGCCTAACTATACCTAATTTTCTTTAGGTTCTAGAAAATTCCCTCCAAGATGAAATAGTTTGGGAGGATCCTTCAAGAACATCATGGGAGCAATGAGGTGTCCAGCTCCAGTGCATATAAACTCTGTTTACATGAGAATCTCCAGAACACACCTTGTACAGGAGAGGGGTGAGGGACTGGATGTTGTACCAAACAGGAAGCGATTAAATTCTGTTACCATCAACTTTTGCTGGAAATATAGATGTCTAGATTCAATATGTCCTACTTTTGTATAAGATGGTCATGTATTTAAATGTCCCTTCAAGAAGTGAATTATTTTTTGAAATAGAATAATTAAAGAGCATGCTTGCTTTGTAGTCTGTCACTACATATTAATTGAAATTACTTCAATGCATTTTGAGCTCTTTGAGCTTTTGAGAATTGTTTTGACCATTATTTTATTGTTTTCCCTATTATTTTCCTTTTGTTTTCAGTGTTAGTGTATAGCTCTGTTCTATTTAACTCAAATCTCTGCTATATCTACTGTCTCCCTCAGCTCCTTTTTTTGGTCATTCTAGATTTGTCTTCTCTACCTTTCCTTTTGTTTCTGAGCCTTTCCCTTTTCCCTTTCCCCCGGGGGCCACTAACGCAGAACTCACAATTTTGACCACTACGTCACCCAGCTGGCCCCCATTTATGTTATTTTTATATAGCCCCTTGTTCCTGCTTTCTTATTGTCACAGGTATAACATTTGGTATAACATTGTCCTATGAGTTGTTCTTATGTACTCTGGCTATCTCTCTGTCTCTGTCTCTCAGTCAATGTGTATCTCTCTCTCAGTCAACGTGTATCTCTCTATTCTCTGGCTTCTATGTATATTTGTTTAAAAATTTGTTCTGTTTAAAAAATAATTAAAAGTGAACAGTCATGATACCACCACTCCTATTAAAAACTAGATCCTTGATAGTACCTCAGACAGCCTCTACCCAACTGCATCCCTTTCTCTCTCCATTGATCCTGACTTCGTTATAAACAGCTTTTGATACTCGTTTCAGTTTTTACTATAATTTTTTACTATAACTGTAGTTTTACTAAGCATATTATTATTTATAAATAACAGTTTGTTTTACCTGTGTTTAAATTTTATGTAGAAGGATAAATTACCTTGTCAGTTGCATCTTTTGCTCAGCATTTTTGTGTGAAGGACGTCATTTCAATTTGTTTAGGTTTAGTTTATTCATGTTTGTTTTTGTCTATTTCTCTGTTGTATCAATAGGCTACAATTTACCAGTTTTACTGTTTATGAGCATTTGGATTGTTTCCATGTCTTGGTAAATACAAATAATGCTGCTATGAGCATTCTTATACATGTCTCTTAGGGCATATGACCAATAACTACTTCAGGGACTAGTAAACCTAGCGATGTAAGTTGCAGGTCTTCATTCCTAGATAAAGGAAAACTATTATCCAAAGTGATTTTACTAATTAATATTTGCAGCAGCAAGAATTAACTGAAGAAAAACATTAATAGCCAGCCTGTATTTCCCTCCCTCCTCTGGACACCCTAAGCAGTATTAGTTTTTACTAGTCCACCTTACAAATATTATGGTGAGATTTGATTGGTAGGCAGATAACAGAAAATTCTAATGTAAGAATGTTTTTAGTAGGAGATAGGTACTTTACTTTCCTAGGCTGAATATGATAAATAAAATGGGAATTTCTGGATATATGGGAAAGAGTTGGCCATAAGATGGAAATTAATCACAGAAGCTCTCTATACTTGTGTGATTAATGGCATACAAAACCCAAGATGCTTCAAACCTAAATGCCTTTCTCTGGGCTAGCTTATCCTGCTTCTTAGCAGTCATCCATTACTCTGAAACAAAATATGTTCCAGTCTGGAAAGACGGATTTTATTTTATTTTTCCAGCTGCATTTGCTGTTCTGGGCCCAAGCTTGCCAAGGTCACATATTGTTGTTTATGTCTGCCTTTTGCCTGTATAGTCAAGTGAAGATAAGTTGTTTTGAAATAAATCAACTGATCTTCAAACTTGACTTCAACAGACAAAACACCCATCAATTTCCTTCCATTTTCCTTTAGCTATTATTGATAACAATCCTGGTCAAATCAAAATCCCATGGACCTCAAAAACAAAGACTGGTAGAATTTAAAGAAACCATGAAAGTTTCATTAAAAATAAAAAATTTTCCTTTTTGTTATTGTAGTAAATCATTAAAACCTTTACATCTAAACTGCACAGTGCTACAGTGGTTTGGGATTTTTTTCTTATCCACATTAGAAGTTTGGGAATAAGCATGAAGGTTGCTTTCTATTATATTCACCTTATAATTTAGTGGGTGCCTAATTATTAGCTTTGTGATCCCTTATAAATTGATTATGAATTATATTAATAAATAATTTGCATATTTACATTTAAAATTAAGTAACTATGAATTCTTGTTTATTTGTATATTTATGTACAAATTTTTGCAGTTGTGAGAAAAATGTCTCAAGTTTTCTATAAGATCTTTAAGTCATTTAGAGATGAGAGCTAAGGTAACAAGGAGGTCTAGCGTGAGTTATCTATTCTCTGTCAAATATATGCAATTATAGAAGAGATACACTAGGTATCCTCTGGCATTCTCTTTGATATTCATTTTCCCAGAGGATTGTCCTCTTTGTATAGCTCAGTGACATGAGTTAATTAACAGTATAGGACATACACTCTCCAGAGACTTCAGCCAGGTAAACAGGTTAGTTTCTCCATCTGTGCGGGCCTAGCCACAGCCCAGTTTCACATCACATTCTCATGTTGTTCTTAAGGGTCTCTGTCATAAAACTAGGTCACTGTGTCGTGGAAATAACAATGAGAGTTCAAAATTACTTTCCTTCATCTTCCCACCACCTAGAGGCAGAATGCAGTTCTCTAGTAGTATGTGAAGATATGTGAAGTCATCATGAGAAAGTGTCTCTGGCTTAAGAAAAATTTCTGGATAATCCAATGCTGGTACAATCAATCTCTGCACTCACTTCACACAACCTGTTTCCTGATTCTACATATTCAAATTCCAATCTCAGTATTATGTTAAAAGCGGTAAGTGGGAAAAGAGGTAGAGAAATAGCTTAGGACACACAGATAAGGTGAATAAAGTTAAGTGGAGTAGAACTCAGTCTCTGTTTTGCTTTAGGAATTGGCAAGTTGGTTCATTTTCATCTGAAATTGTTCTCGAAACAAAAAGCTGAATTGGTTTTCATAGATGTCCATTGGCTTAAGGGACAGACTACAGAATTCACCAAATATTAGAACTAAATTTAATTGTTCATTTTACAGTCCAACATTTCATTCCTAGATGTTTCATTATATTGTATACATTCATTATACTCCAGCCTGTACATATGAAAAATAATTTGAAAAGAGCAAATTAGGTGTAATAAAATATGCCCTTCAGTAATCGAATAATAGTGTATGTAATGTATTATATTATATGCTCCCACTCTTTCCCTTTCTCTATTTATTCTCTGTGAAATTACACAATATTTGTTCGCCATGCTTAAAATTTATCATACAATCTGTAGTTTTTAAATGTTCATTTCCTCCCTTAAAGAGGTACAAAAATATCTTAAACATGTATGCAATCTTCAAAATGCTAGGTTGCAAGTTAGAAGGAGAAAGTTTCATTTTGTGAATATTGTGTCGATGCATTTTTGTTTTGAATTTATTGTTAATGAGAAATGATGATTCTTCAATTGAGTACAAATACTAATTTGAAGAGGAAAAAGGAAGAGAAAGGATTGCCTGATTGCTTGATTGTTTAAATAATTGGTGAATTAGGTAAATGACAATTTTTTATGGGATTACATTGAACTGATGTATAAAGTACACTAATGACCACCCTTCCATCCTTGCACATGCTCATGAATGGATTGTTTTGTATGAATGCTGTTGGAGCCTTGCACACATCCTCTTTACTGGCTGGAGTATCCATCCAAACCACGCTTGTTATGAGTATTGGCTGCTAGGTTCACAGGCATTCCTTTCTGCAGACAATTGCCCTCAGCTGAAAGACAGTCTCATTTCCAGGAGGCCTCTGGAAACTGATGGGGGCAGCCAACAGCCAATGACAAACTCATGGGCTATACCAAAGGCTGCTTTTGCCTCAAGATGGAACTAAATCTGCTGCAATTCATGTTCCAAAGCTGTGCTGCCTAATACAGTAGTAACTAGCCACACGTAGCCATTTAAATTTGTTAATTAAATTTAAATGAGATTTAAAATTCAGTTCTACCACATTTCAAATGCTCATGTAGCAACGTGTGGACAGTGGCTCCTGTGTCAGTGAAGACAGAATATTTCTACCATCACAGTTAGTTCTATTGCAGAGTCCTGCTCCAGCTTCTCACGGCATCAGGCTCATGCTATGTTCCACCTGAGATCACATCCTTGCTTAACAATGTTCTCTGCTCTATTTGCTTCCCTCACTCTCTTTATGCTGAGAACATTCCCTCAATAAACAGTATTTGATGGAATTCCTACTTCAGCCTCTTCTCCCACAGAATCTGAACTAAAACACTGTAATGTTCAGTAGACCTGTCATTTTCAACACGGTGATAGATCCACTTCCCCCTCCTTTATATATCCTCCATTGCCATCAGTGGCCAGTCCTAATAAGTCTGAGTTCAGCTCAGGCCTATGAGACAGAAGCGTTATTAAAGAAGTAGCAATTCAGTCATAACCCCTGGGCTGTGGTAATATATTTTTTTTTTAAAGATTTTATTTTTTCCTTTTTCTCCCCAAAGGCCCCCGGTACATAGTTGTATATTCTTCATTGTGGGTCCTTCTAGTTGTGGCATGTGGGACGCTGCCTCAGTGTGATTTGATGAGCAGTGCCATGTCCGCGCCCAGGATTCGAACCACCGAAACACTGGGCCGCCTGCAGCGGAGCGCGCGAACTTAACCACTCGGCCACGGGGCCAGCCCCCTGTGGTAATTTTAAGAGCACTTTTTCACTATTCATTCAGGAACTGGATATGGCAGAGTTTAACATGAAATATATCAGTGAACGTTGTATAATTTGAAATACGTTAAATACAGACATTATCTTAAGATCTTTTTTCTTTATAATGCATAGTTTGCATACTGGGTATCCATTTTTCTTGAAATATGTATTCTTCCACTAAAATTTTTAGTTATATTGTATGACAATATTGTGCAATTACTGCAATTGTAAGCTACTACTCTACCACCCGATATGTGTGAGTACTAAACATTTAACCTATCTCATTTATGCCTGTTCTCTTGATTTTTATTGGAAAGTTGTGATCTTGTGAGTTGTCATTTCCCATTATATTATTTTGTTGATGATAGCTGTTACATAGAATGCCATCTTTATTTGTCTTGTAGAATCTATTTGCTTTTATTTTAGCTATTTGAAATTTTTTTATACATGTGTCTTTGGTTTTTCAGTTATTTATTTTTTTGTATCCAAAGTAATAATTGATGTGTAATTTTTATAGTAAAACTTTCTTATATTATGCGATATCATCATAGCAACAAAGGAGACTATTTCGTGTTCCTGTACCTAGGATGAGTGATTCTAACATTTCCAGTCATTATTATTTATATAGTTGCTCTAATATGAATCAATCTTACTGCATTAAGTCAATTGACGCTTATCTAAACAGAGATGATGATTCCCAGTCAAATTACACAATTCTTTAAATGTGGTAGGAAAGAAATGAAATGAAATTTCTCATGGAACCATAGTAAAAAATATTCCTTCTCTTGGAAGATTGCTTTTGTGGTGGTGCAAACAGCTTTAGGAGGGATGGGTGCTGAGTAAGAAAGGAAGAAGGGAACAAAGTGACCCAAATCAGCAGAACATCCTCTTGAGAATCAATGGGTTAATACATCTTGCAACTAGGTCTTTCCCATATCCAGTCTTCCAAAAGGGTAATACTTTTCCTGAATTGTAATGAGAAAAATTAAAGTAAGAAGGTAGAATATGACATTAGTATCCTAATTACCTCCCAGTGTGCTCTCCAGTGTGGCACTGGAAGCTATTGTAACAACAGAGACAATCACATTTTTTTTCTGTTTTAGTGGGCATCTTCTTTGCCTGATATTTTATTTTTCAACCTAAAATCATATTCATTTTTATACCTCTCAGATAGGTATCCATTCAACATTCTTTTTAATCAATATATACATTTTATCGTGTAAAGCATCAAATGGTTTGTAAAACTTCCTCTCCCAGGGTATTCTCTTTTATCAACCGCTGTATTGGTCCTCATTGATATGATAATATAAAATACATCATTATTTTATTATAATGGTGCATTGTTTTATTGGTGTTTTCCTTGGATGGGTTAGCAATTTAATTTTTCCCTCCTTGGCTTTTATGCATGCTTCTTTTATTAGATACAATTCAAAAATTAGCCAGCAATTCATTTCAGATGAGTGGCTCTATATTTGTGTATGTGTGCATGAAACCGAACCATGGTTTGTTTTTGACACCTGCTGTTCTGAGCAGGTGTCAGTCAGGGAATGTATCCTGTCCTTGCACATTTAGACTGTCTTCCTCTTTTATAATTATGTCTTTTGTGAATTTTTTTTTTGCATAGATTTTTTGTGTATAGCACTGATCACATCCTTTTAAGAAATGAAGGGAAGTATGAAATATTGTGAAATCCTATATCCTTGTCACGTGAGATGATTCCTCTGAATTTTAATACACTCATTTGATTGACAATAAAGTAATGTGGTGGTTAAGAGTACAAACTTTGATATCAAAGGATCCTGGGTTTGTGTCAAAACATTTAGGAGTTTACTGCCCTTCAGTAGGGTATTTAATCACTTTAATCAACTTCTTCATGTGTATAAAGGAAACGGTAATACATTTCAAAAAATTTTTGAAAGGTTAGTTGAGATTATGCATGTAAATATTTTGGAATATGTCAAATACTCAATAATACCAGCTAGTATTAGTATTAATATTATTAAGTGTAAGTAGCATATCAGTTCAGCCTCCAACCTATGGATACTGTAATTTTTCAAACTTTAAATGCAAAAGAATTTTTATTAATTAGATATTGTTATTTTTTCCAGATATGAACTAATACTCTTCCATACTGTTGTTTGGGATTGAGTGTGGACTTAGGTTAGTTTAACTTATCCTTCTCTTTTTTTTTATTATACGTGCTTTAATATTTCAAAACATATGACTGCTTTTGGTGTTTATTTTCCTTGCAACTAAATTATGGGACAAGGAAGACATTTATGTCAGTGATAGAGGATACTTCCCAGCTTCCTCTCTACCACTTAGTCTTCTTCCATTTGATCTTTACTTGTTTTTCATTCAGATTTTATTAACATTTGTTTTATGCCAGTTTTGTACCAATTTCTTTTACACATGAGTGGGTCTATATGCTAATCTGATTTAGTTTTTTTTTTTTTGGTGAGGAACATTGGCCCTGAGCTAACATCTGTGTGCCAATCTGCCTCCATTTTGTATGTGGGTCACTGCCACAGCATGACCTGATGAGTGGTGTAGGTCTGTGATTTAGATTTTAAAAGTCTTGGAAGAATAAACAATTTACAGTATGCCTAACCATTTGAAAATGATAGATCTGAATTATTCATTTTCTGATTCCACTTTGGTCAGTGTGTGACCGTGCTTACACAATACTAAGTGGCTAGATGAAAATGACAATCAACTAACCTTAGAGGCAGCAATGTATTTGCTTCAGTGGAACAAACTCTACAGATAGATCCTAGAATGATGTATATATAAAATTAACCTAATGTGGATGGATGTCCTTTGATTTTTACCAAACCAAACTATCATTTCCTTTATGCCTTTACTTCTATTACTTTTAGTTTCACAATATTTCTTTGACTTGCCATTGCTTTGGGAATGCATCTGTCTTTATCTCTATGTATTTATCTCTTTAATTATCTTATCATAGGGAGGGATGTAAATCATTACAATTTGTACGTAGATTACACAGTTGGATAACTTTTTAAAGTGTTACTTCTAATTAGAATGTTGATAGGGAATAATCCCACCTCTCTCAGCAAATTGGCACACTCTAGTTGTTGGTGATATGTGAAAACGAAATCACCAGAAGGAAAAGGAAAGTGTTAGCCATTGTTTTAAGAGTTCTGATTCCAACTGAGTATGCATAGCCAATGAATTTTCAGAGTTCTTGTTAAATTAGTATATTAATTTTAGGCATCTTAAGGGCAAAAGTTAAGCATTGTAATTGAATGGTGGCATTTTCTTAATGGGTCTGAATATTTAATTGTTTTACTACCAAACAAAAAGATGAGGGTAGCTCTCACAAATATAATGTATTAGGTAGAGAAGAGAGGCAAAACTCCCAAAATTGTGTATATGTAGCACTATTAGTGATATTCTGAATGTAATTTAATCCTTTGTATAAATACATTCTAGGCCATAATTTGATTGATCTGAATGCATTTTAGAGATTATCTTTTACTATATTCTATTACATGTGAGGTACCTGCAAATCCAGTTGTGTAGAATTATAAGACATGCATTTAAGATAACCTCTCTCCCTCTGTCCACATTCCTTTCTTATTCTTTCTGATCTCTGTCCCCATTTTCCCTTTTTCCCATTCTCTAAATTGTACATATATACTTACTGAACTTTAAATTCTATTAAAAGCAATCTGAAACAGACCTTTTATACTTACGACTGATGCAAACACAAGGCCCATCATTTGATTTTTTTTATATTAAATATCAATGATAATATTTTTTGCAATATGTGAAACTAAATTAGTATAAAATATGTCAACCGAAGAGTACATCATTTACTCAAAGAGTTGCGTTTAAAATCCTTTGGTCATGTCTTTTAAACATTATAGATTCTGCCCCCTTTCCATTTTGGGGGAGGCATCTTTTAAAAATTGCTAAATGCTTGGTCTCGACAGGAACCATGTGCAGACAAAGGATGGAACAGAAAAATGGAAGTTCTCTCACTGGGTTTCTCCTACTAGGTTTCTCTGACAGGCCTCAACTGGAGCTAGTCCTCTTTGTGGTTCTTTTGATCTTCTATATCTTCACTTTGCTGGG
>NW_025803614.1:0-3793 GCF_021613505.1 Equus quagga
GCTAAAACCTCTCTCCCTAATTCTCTCTCCTTTATTTTCCTCGTCCACCTCATCTTCTTCTATTTGTCCCATAAGTTACTCTAAAACTTACGCTAATGCATTTGTGCTATGAGCAATAGCCACTGTGCTGACTGACTTTTCTTTCTTGAATTCTCTATGAAGCAGGTGAATTTTGATGACCATGAATGTTCAATGTCTGTTAGTGAGTATTAAGGCTGGAGTTCAGAGACTCTACAATTTTGGATGTATGGCAATATGTTTTCCACAGTTCTTTCTCAACAATAATTATGAATGGATGACATGGGAAGATATTTCTGTTTATAAACAAAGAATCTAAGTCCTCTGATTTTCCTCCATGCTAAGGCAAAAAAGATCTCCCACTGAAAATATCATTAGTTTGTTATATGAATGGTTTTTACCTATTTGCTGTAAATTACACAAACAAAAAAACCTTAAATGTGTGTTTTCCTAGTGTCTAGTTAATTTAGGTACATTTTTTTCCACCCAGCCAATAACAACTGACACCACCTGTCTTCTGTATGTGGGAAAAATATCTGTGGTTTATAGGTACCATTACAAGAAAGAAGCATAATCCAAGCTCAGGAGGAACAATAATTATCTGGTTATCAGGCACCATTTTAGATAGAATCTAATGGAAATGACCCTCTGAAACAAACTGAGAAAATTCTTAAGCCCTCAGGACTTCACTGGGCATCTTAACTCAAAGCAGTGCCCCAGGTTCTAAAACACTCCCCCTTCCTAATCACTGGGACTTATCTTCTGTGATATGTTCTAACGAATGTTCTAATAAAGTATTTGAATTCAGGTGTACTTTCCATTTAGTGTATTTCCAGGAATATTTACATTTAATTAACTTCCTGTTCCCTAATGACAACATTGCAGTTAATTTGTCACTCTAATGAAAGATGATACAGTTATATCTTGGTATAAATAAATATTGATTTGGGAAAGTTACCTTATGGAGCAGATCACTTCTGATTTTCCCTCAAATTATTCTCTTCCAATGAATGTCCATGAATTCATTGAAGACATACTTTTTGAGAACTTATTATATGATTGGTCCTAATCTAGCCACAGAAGATAAAAAGAGTGAACAGGGACTGACACGTGTCTTTACTGATACATGTAATAAATATTCCTAATGACTCTAATCCCTTTACTTTTCAATTTTAGAACAAAATAACATCAGAAATACCTATTTTCTCTTCCTGAAATATCCAAATTGATTATTGCCATCTTATTTTTAAACATGTAAGTCTGATATGTTACTCAGACCAAGGAAATAGAATGTTGAATGAAGAAAGAAACTGTAATTACCAAACAAAAACTTACTTACTCTTAAGGAAAATGCAATGGCTTTTGTTCAATATGCAATCCTGATAGTCCCACGATGACACTGAAAATATGAGTGGTGTCTATACATTCATAAATGCCCCTCTCGTGTAGCCTTACATGTTCCCACAGCACTGTTGGGAATAGACAGTGCTGTCAGAGCTTTCACCAGCTCTTACCACAGCTCACACCCTTTGGAGACCCTATTCCACTTTAAATCCATGAAATAATTTCTTGAATCTCTATACTGAAATAAAAACACATCTATTTAAGTGTATGTTAAATGTAAGGTGATTTCTAGAAGAGTCAGGTAGAGATGATTTCCGATATCTCTGGGCAAAGATAGGTTTTGGCACAATGGAGTAAGATGAATGTTTTATTATCTTGGTCTCTTATGGAGGCGCAGGGGCCATCTGTGTGAATAAATACAGGGTCTTCTTGATCAAAGTTCAGTCATGACTAAAGAATCTAAGGTGAACTGAATTTTGGCAAAACCTAACAGAGGGGTCATTGGGAACCGTTTCCTTGGAAACAATAAGATGCAACAATTTTATGAGACACATTCCAAGTGAATTATAATTGTCAGATGAAAAGACAAAATTCCAGCAACTCTTCAACTCTTAAATAACAGTGTGACCAAAAGACAAAAAATTGTTTTATATCTGCATATAAATATATATGAAAGTAATATATGTAGTCAGTTACCAGTCAATAAAGTGTCAATAATGTTTATGTTAATAGCTATAGATTTGCATCACAATTTTGCTCCACAGTATAGTCTATACTATAGGGAAAATATAGAGAGTATAGAGGCTAGAAAAAACTGCACAAGTGAAATATTGAGAAAAAAATTGTCAAATCTTGGAATAAAGCAGAATGACTCCCCGTTCTAGCAACGTCATTGCTTAACGAGTTCACCCAAGAAGTATTCGACTACAGAGGAAAATGCACTTGCCTTTGACTTTTCTTTTCACTGTTTGCCTAGTGTTCAAACACTGCGAGGTTGTACATTAACGTGTAGATTTTTGTTCCATAGAAAAGATCATACAAAGATTACAATGTTAAAGCTCTGTCGGACATTAACCAGTTCAGTATCTTTTAGAAAAACTATTTCAGCAGTCTTTGGAGTATAAAATCTCTATCCATGAATACTTCTTTGAAGCAGCTTTACCATCCTACAAGTTCCGAGGTTAAGTTGGCTAAAACATTTTGCTTGTGTTCATTCAGTAAATGTGAAAGAGTCAAGCTTCTTAAACCAGCCTTGGTGGTCAGTGGTTAAGATTCAGCATTCTCACCGCCAAGGCCCGGTTTCACTTCCTGGTCAGGGAACCACACCCCCTATCTGTGGGTTGTCAGACTGTGGTGACTGCCAGTTGCCGTGATGCTGAAAGCTATGCCACCCATATTTCAAATGCCAGCAGGGTCACCCATCAGGGACAAGTTTCAGCAGACCTTCTAAACTAAGACAGACTAGGAAGAAGGACCTGGTCACTCATGGCTGAAAAAATTGGCCATGAAAGTGCTGTGACTTGTAGACAGAGCATTGTCTGATACAGTGCCAGAAGATGAGAGGATGAGGCAAAAATCTTTACAGGGTTCCACTCTGCTGTCCACAGGGTCATGAGGAGTCAAAATCCTCTCAAAGGCACTGAGAACCGCCACCTAGATAGTGAGGTAATTGGCAGAATTTCAACTTTACCAAGTCATAATGTTATAGTAAGCAATAGTAGTTATATTATTCCGATATGTGTAGCTTAATGTAGTTGAGTCATTCTCAGACTTTGACATGACTTGTGGATTTATAATGCCAAAGATTAGTTTTGTCTATTCATGGCCATCATATGAATAGAAATACACAGAATGTACTATTTTGGGTCTGGTTTCATTTGCTCAACAATATGTCTGTGATAGTTGCCCACGTTATTATGTTAGCCATAGTTTATTCTTTTAATTTGTAAGTTGTGGTCAGTTCTATAAATACAGCACAGTTGATTTTAATCATTTCCTATTAATGATTATTTGGATTGTTTCCCATATATGACTATTACAAATAAAATTGCTAAGAATATTCTTGTAGATGTTTTGAGCAGACATAGGCATTCATATTTTTAGAATATCCAATTAGAAGTGGAATCAGTAGGCTATATGGTGGCCATGATTGCTTAGTTCACAATATCAAATAATTTTTGAAAACGGTGGGTCAATTTATTCTTCTATGAGCAATGTATAAGGGTTGTAATCGCTCCATGTTCTTGCCAACATGTAACTTTGCCAAACCTATTAATTTCAGCCAAATTATGACTAATGTTGAAATCTTTTTATGTGCTTTTTAGATATCAAACATCCTATTTTGTGAAGTGCTCATTCAAATAATTTGTCCTTTTTTATGAGATTCCTTTCTTTTTAAAATTTAATTTTAGGAGTTTTCTGAATTTTCTAT
>NW_025803615.1:0-3793 GCF_021613505.1 Equus quagga
ATAGAAAATTCAGAAAACTCCTAAAATTAAATTTTAAAAAGAAAGGAATCTCATAAAAAAGGACAAATTATTTGAATGAGCACTTCACAAAATAGGATGTTTGATATCTAAAAAGCACATAAAAAGATTTCAACATTAGTCATAATTTGGCTGAAATTAATAGGTTTGGCAAAGTTACATGTTGGCAAGAACATGGAGCGATTACAACCCTTATACATTGCTCATAGAAGAATAAATTGACCCACCGTTTTCAAAAATTATTTGATATTGTGAACTAAGCAATCATGGCCACCATATAGCCTACTGATTCCACTTCTAATTGGATATTCTAAAAATATGAATGCCTATGTCTGCTCAAAACATCTACAAGAATATTCTTAGCAATTTTATTTGTAATAGTCATATATGGGAAACAATCCAAATAATCATTAATAGGAAATGATTAAAATCAACTGTGCTGTATTTATAGAACTGACCACAACTTACAAATTAAAAGAATAAACTATGGCTAACATAATAACGTGGGCAACTATCACAGACATATTGTTGAGCAAATGAAACCAGACCCAAAATAGTACATTCTGTGTATTTCTATTCATATGATGGCCATGAATAGACAAAACTAATCTTTGGCATTATAAATCCACAAGTCATGTCAAAGTCTGAGAATGACTCAACTACATTAAGCTACACATATCGGAATAATATAACTACTATTGCTTACTATAACATTATGACTTGGTAAAGTTGAAATTCTGCCAATTACCTCACTATCTAGGTGGCGGTTCTCAGTGCCTTTGAGAGGATTTTGACTCCTCATGACCCTGTGGACAGCAGAGTGGAACCCTGTAAAGATTTTTGCCTCATCCTCTCATCTTCTGGCACTGTATCAGACAATGCTCTGTCTACAAGTCACAGCACTTTCATGGCCAATTTTTTCAGCCATGAGTGACCAGGTCCTTCTTCCTAGTCTGTCTTAGTTTAGAAGGTCTGCTGAAACTTGTCCCTGATGGGTGACCCTGCTGGCATTTGAAATATGGGTGGCATAGCTTTCAGCATCACGGCAACTGGCAGTCACCACAGTCTGACAACCCACAGATAGGGGGTGTGGTTCCCTGACCAGGAAGTGAAACCGGGCCTTGGCGGTGAGAATGCTGAATCTTAACCACTGACCACCAAGGCTGGTTTAAGAAGCTTGACTCTTTCACATTTACTGAATGAACACAAGCAAAATGTTTTAGCCAACTTAACCTCGGAACTTGTAGGATGGTAAAGCTGCTTCAAAGAAGTATTCATGGATAGAGATTTTATACTCCAAAGACTGCTGAAATAGTTTTTCTAAAAGATACTGAACTGGTTAATGTCCGACAGAGCTTTAACATTGTAATCTTTGTATGATCTTTTCTATGGAACAAAAATCTACACGTTAATGTACAACCTCGCAGTGTTTGAACACTAGGCAAACAGTGAAAAGAAAAGTCAAAGGCAAGTGCATTTTCCTCTGTAGTCGAATACTTCTTGGGTGAACTCGTTAAGCAATGACGTTGCTAGAACGGGGAGTCATTCTGCTTTATTCCAAGATTTGACAATTTTTTTCTCAATATTTCACTTGTGCAGTTTTTTCTAGCCTCTATACTCTCTATATTTTCCCTATAGTATAGACTATACTGTGGAGCAAAATTGTGATGCAAATCTATAGCTATTAACATAAACATTATTGACACTTTATTGACTGGTAACTGACTACATATATTACTTTCATATATATTTATATGCAGATATAAAACAATTTTTTGTCTTTTGGTCACACTGTTATTTAAGAGTTGAAGAGTTGCTGGAATTTTGTCTTTTCATCTGACAATTATAATTCACTTGGAATGTGTCTCATAAAATTGTTGCATCTTATTGTTTCCAAGGAAACGGTTCCCAATGACCCCTCTGTTAGGTTTTGCCAAAATTCAGTTCACCTTAGATTCTTTAGTCATGACTGAACTTTGATCAAGAAGACCCTGTATTTATTCACACAGATGGCCCCTGCGCCTCCATAAGAGACCAAGATAATAAAACATTCATCTTACTCCATTGTGCCAAAACCTATCTTTGCCCAGAGATATCGGAAATCATCTCTACCTGACTCTTCTAGAAATCACCTTACATTTAACATACACTTAAATAGATGTGTTTTTATTTCAGTATAGAGATTCAAGAAATTATTTCATGGATTTAAAGTGGAATAGGGTCTCCAAAGGGTGTGAGCTGTGGTAAGAGCTGGTGAAAGCTCTGACAGCACTGTCTATTCCCAACAGTGCTGTGGGAACATGTAAGGCTACACGAGAGGGGCATTTATGAATGTATAGACACCACTCATATTTTCAGTGTCATCGTGGGACTATCAGGATTGCATATTGAACAAAAGCCATTGCATTTTCCTTAAGAGTAAGTAAGTTTTTGTTTGGTAATTACAGTTTCTTTCTTCATTCAACATTCTATTTCCTTGGTCTGAGTAACATATCAGACTTACATGTTTAAAAATAAGATGGCAATAATCAATTTGGATATTTCAGGAAGAGAAAATAGGTATTTCTGATGTTATTTTGTTCTAAAATTGAAAAGTAAAGGGATTAGAGTCATTAGGAATATTTATTACATGTATCAGTAAAGACACGTGTCAGTCCCTGTTCACTCTTTTTATCTTCTGTGGCTAGATTAGGACCAATCATATAATAAGTTCTCAAAAAGTATGTCTTCAATGAATTCATGGACATTCATTGGAAGAGAATAATTTGAGGGAAAATCAGAAGTGATCTGCTCCATAAGGTAACTTTCCCAAATCAATATTTATTTATACCAAGATATAACTGTATCATCTTTCATTAGAGTGACAAATTAACTGCAATGTTGTCATTAGGGAACAGGAAGTTAATTAAATGTAAATATTCCTGGAAATACACTAAATGGAAAGTACACCTGAATTCAAATACTTTATTAGAACATTCGTTAGAACATATCACAGAAGATAAGTCCCAGTGATTAGGAAGGGGGAGTGTTTTAGAACCTGGGGCACTGCTTTGAGTTAAGATGCCCAGTGAAGTCCTGAGGGCTTAAGAATTTTCTCAGTTTGTTTCAGAGGGTCATTTCCATTAGATTCTATCTAAAATGGTGCCTGATAACCAGATAATTATTGTTCCTCCTGAGCTTGGATTATGCTTCTTTCTTGTAATGGTACCTATAAACCACAGATATTTTTCCCACATACAGAAGACAGGTGGTGTCAGTTGTTATTGGCTGGGTGGAAAAAAATGTACCTAAATTAACTAGACACTAGGAAAACACACATTTAAGGTTTTTTTGTTTGTGTAATTTACAGCAAATAGGTAAAAACCATTCATATAACAAACTAATGATATTTTCAGTGGGAGATCTTTTTTGCCTTAGCATGGAGGAAAATCAGAGGACTTAGATTCTTTGTTTATAAACAGAAATATCTTCCCATGTCATCCATTCATAATTATTGTTGAGAAAGAACTGTGGAAAACATATTGCCATACATCCAAAATTGTAGAGTCTCTGAACTCCAGCCTTAATACTCACTAACAGACATTGAACATTCATGGTCATCAAAATTCACCTGCTTCATAGAGAATTCAAGAAAGAAAAGTCAGTCAGCACAGTGGCTATTGCTCATAGCACAAATGCATTAGCGTAAGTTTTAGAGTAACTTATGGGACAAATAGAAGAAGATGAGGTGGACGAGGAAAATAAAGGAGAGAGAATTAGGGAGAGAGGTTTTAGC
>NW_025803616.1:0-3048 GCF_021613505.1 Equus quagga
ATATAGAAAATTCAGAAAACTCCTAAAATTAAATTTTAAAAAGAAAGCAATCTCATAAAAAAGGACAAATTATTTGAATGAGCACTTCACAAAATAGGATGTTTGATATCTAAAAAGCACATAAAAAGATTTCAGCATTAGTCATAATATGGCTGAAATTAATAGGTTTGGCAAAGTTACTTGTTGGCAAGAACATGGAGCGATTACAACCCTTATACATTGCTCATAGAAGAATAAATTGACCCACCGTTTTCAAAAATTATTTGACATTGTGAACTAAGCAATCATGGCCACCATATAGCCTACTGATTCCACTTCTAATTGGATATTCTAAAAATATGAATATCTATGTCTGCTCAAAACATCTACAAGAATATTCTTAGCAATTTTATTTATAATAGTCATATATGGGAAACAACCCAAATATTCATTAATAGGAAATGATTAAAATTAACTGTGCTGTATTTATAGAACTGACTACAACTTACAAATTAAAAGAATAAACTATGGCTAACATAATAATGCCGGCAACTATTACAGACATATTGTTGAACAAATGAAACCAGACCCAAAATAGTACATTCTGTGTATTTCTATTCATATGATGGTCATGAATATACAAAACTAATCTTTGGCATTATAAATCCACAAGGCATGTCAAAGTCTGAGAACGACTCAACTATGTTAAGCTACACATATCGGAATAATATAACTACTATTGCTTATTATTACATTATGATTTGGTAAAGTTGAAATTCTGCCAATTACCTTACTATCTAGGTGGCGGTTCTTAGTGCCTTTGAGAGGATTTTGACTCCTCGTGACCCTGTGGACAGCACAGTGGAACCCTGTAAAGATTTTTGCCCCATCCTCTCATCTTCTGGCACTGTATCAGACAATGCTCTGTCTACAAGTCACAGCACTTTCATGGCCAATTTTTTCAGCCATGAGTGACCAGGTCCTTCTTCCTAGTCTGTCTTATTTAGAAGTTCTGCTGAAACTTGTCCCTGATGGGTGACCCTGCTGGTATTTGAAACATGGGTGGCATAGCTTTCAGCATCACGGCAACTGGCAGTCACCACAGTCTGACAACCCGCAGATAGGGGGTGTGGTTCCCTGACCAGGAAGTGAAACTGGGCCTTGGCGGTGAGAATGCTGAATCTTAACCACTGACCACCAAGGCTGGTTTAAGAAGCATGGCTCTTCCACATTTACTGAATGAACACAAGCAAAATGTTTCAGCCAACTTAACCTCGGAACTTGCAGGATGGTAAAGCTGCTTCAAAGAAGTATTCATGGGATAGAGATTTTATACTCCAAAGACTGCTGAAATAGCTTTTCTAAAAGATACTGAACTGGTTAATGTCCAACAGAGCTTTAACATTGTAATCTTTGTATGATCTTTTCTACGGAACAAAAATCTACACGTTAATGTACAACCTCGCAGTGTTTGAACACTAAGCAAACAGTGAAAAGAAAAGTCTAAGGCAAGTGTATTTTCCTGTGTAATCGAATACTTCTTGGGTGAACTCGTTAAGCAATGACGTTGCTAGAACGGGTAGTCATTCTGTTTTATTCCAAGATTTTAACATTTTTTTCTCAATATTTCGTTTGTGCAGTTTTTCTAGCCTCTATACTCCCTATATTTTCCCTATCGTATAGACTATACTGTGGAGAAAAATTATGATGCAAATGTATAGTTATTAACATAAAAATTATTGACACTTTATTGACTGGTAACTGACTACATATATTACTTTCATATATATTTATATGCAGATATAAAACAATTTTTTGTCTTTTGGTCACACTTTGTTATTTAAGAGTTGCTGGAATTTTGTCTTTTCATCTGGCAATTATAATGCACTTGGAACGTGTGTCATAAAATTGTTGCATCTTATTGTCTCCAAGGAAACAGTTCCCACTGACCCCTCTGTTAGGTTTTGCCAAAATTCAGTTCATCTTAGATTCTTTAGTCATGACTGAACTTTGATCAAGAAGATCCTGTATTTATTCACACAGATGGCCCCTGTGCCTCCATAAGAGACCAAGATAATAAAACATCCATTTTACTCCATTGTGCCAAAACCTATCTTTGCCCAGAGATACCAGAAATCATTTCTACCTGAATCTTCTAGAAATCACCTTACATTTAACATACACTTAAATAGATGTGTTTTTATTTCATTATAGAGATTCAAGAAATTATTTCATGGATTTAAAGTGGAATAGGATCTCCAAAGGGTGTGAGCTGTGGTAAGAGCTGGTGAAAGCTCTGACAGCACTCTCTATTCCCAACAGTGCTGTGGGAACATGTAAGGCTCCACGAGAGGGGCATTTATGAATGTACGGACTCCACTCATATTTTCAGTTTCATCTGGGACTATCAGGATTGCATATTGAACTAAAGCCATTGCATTTTCCTTAAGAGTAAGTAAGTTTTTGTTTGGTAATTACAGTTTCTTTCTTCATTCAACATTCTATTTCCTCAGCCTGAGTAAAATATCAGAGTTACATGTTTAAAAATAAGATGGCAATAATCAATTTGGATATTTCAGGAAGAGAAAATAGGTATTTCTGATGTTATTTTGTTCTAGAAAAGTGAAAAGTAAAGGGATTAGAGTCATTAGGAATATTTATTACATGTATCAGTAAAGACACGTGTCAGTTCCTGTTCACTCTTTTTATCTTCTGTGGCTAGATTAGGACCAATCATATAATAAGTTCTCAAAAAGTATGTCTTCAATGAATTCATGGACACTCATTGGAAGAGAATAATTTGAGGGACAATCAGAAGTGATCTGCTCCATAAGGTAACTTTCCCAAATCAATATTTATTTATACCAAGATATAACTGTATCATCCTTCATTAGAGTGACAAGTTGGCTGCAATGTTGTCATTAGGGAACAGGGAGTTAATTAAATGTAAATATTCCTGGAAATACACTAAATGGAAAGTACACCTGAATTCAATTACTTTATTAGAACATTCGTTAGAACATATCACAGAAGATAAGTCCTGGTGATTAGGAAGGGGGAGTGTTTTAG
>NW_025803617.1:0-1368 GCF_021613505.1 Equus quagga
TAATCTTATTTCACATGACGCTTTGGGGAGGGAAGCTACAGATTGAACTTTTTTTCAAGTGAGTCAAGGACACGTTCTTTTGTACTTACATTTGGAAACTGAGGCATGTCTAACGTCCTATAATCCATACACCCCTAATCAAATAACTGAACCACCTTTTCAAGGGCAGACTGAGTTCAACCTAAGAATGTTGCCTAGCTTCCTCTGAGAAGTTAGCCTCAATTCTCAAAATTCCTGCCCTACAACCAGAAATCGAGTTACCTGTCAAACTGACAAAAACCACTTGCGTAGGCTAACCTTCAGAAACCTATATACGTAATCTGCACTTTCCTTGGCCATTATTTAAAGGGCTTCTGAATGGACTATACATTGCACAAACCGTGACAGTCAATGAGAAAAAGAGAGTAAATACGAGTGAATGGTGTAAATGAATTGCTTTATCTCCTCAACTTAATTCCATTCCCATGTACTTGAAACATTTACTACAGATAATCTGAAGTGTTAGAAACGGAGTGTTAACAGTACCTCAGAATAACCCCCATATGAAGGCCTCGCCAACCAGGCCTGCAAAGACTACGGTACAGGGAAGAGCAAGGTTTGGGAGTCAGACAGACACGGGAAATATTTTAATCCCAGCTCGGCCACTAAGCAGTTGCGTAGCCCTGGGCATACACGGGTGTAAGCTTCACTTTCACCAACTGTAAAATGGGGATAACAACAGCTGCCTCAAAAGACCACTAGGATTCAGCATGAGGGAATCCGTGAGAGCACTGGCACATGGCAGGCACTCAACAGTCAGAATGAGTGGAATCTTTTGGTTTCCACCAGATATCAGTGGTAGCAAATGCAGTCATACAACCCGGTGTTTCCTCTTCCTTTGTCAGGCATCATTATTTCTAGAATTATTGTAAGGCATCATTATTTCTAGAATTATTGTAAGGCATCATTATGATTAGAACTCAAGCATCTGGAAGAGTGCACGCACACCACAGAGACTTAGAGACTTCGAACTCAGGGAAACTGAATTCTGGTTAGAGAAGAAAAGTTCCTGAAAAATGAACAATAACACAAAATGTTCAACTGCCTGTCACAGACCATAAATTCAAAGGAGAGAATGATTACTTAAAGATGACATGACCAAGCAAGACTTCAGGGAAGAACTGGAAACAGGAAAACCTTGAAATAAGGCCAAGACATAGCTATGGGGAGGAGGAATGAGAAATCTCTCAGAGAATGGAACAGATTTCACAGAGTAGCAGCAGTGGGCATGTGTATCCATCAGGTAGTCAGGGAATAATAAAGAGACCAATTCTGTTGTAGCGCAGAGTTTTGTGTAGGTGAGTGACAGAAGATAAGACCGTAAAGTAG
>NW_025803618.1:0-1368 GCF_021613505.1 Equus quagga
CTACTTTACGGTCTTATCTTCTGTCACTCACCTACACAAAACTCTGCGCTACAACAGAATTGGTCTCTTTATTATTCCCTGACTACCTGATGGATACACATGCCCACTGCTGCTACTCTGTGAAATCTGTTCCATTCTCTGAGAGATTTCTCATTCCTCCTCCCCATAGCTATGTCTTGGCCTTATTTCAAGGTTTTCCTGTTTCCAGTTCTTCCCTGAAGTCTTGCTTGGTCATGTCATCTTTAAGTAATCATTCTCTCCTTTGAATTTATGGTCTGTGACAGGCAGTTGAACATTTTGTGTTATTGTTCATTTTTCAGGAACTTTTCTTCTCTAACCAGAATTCAGTTTCCCTGAGTTCGAAGTCTCTAAGTCTCTGTGGTGTGCGTGCACTCTTCCAGATGCTTGAGTTCTAATCATAATGATGCCTTACAATAATTCTAGAAATAATGATGCCTTACAATAATTCTAGAAATAATGATGCCTGACAAAGGAAGAGGAAACACCGGGTTGTATGACTGCATTTGCTACCACTGATATCTGGTGGAAACCAAAAGATTCCACTCATTCTGACTGTTGAGTGCCTGCCATGTGCCAGTGCTCTCACGGATTCCCTCATGCTGAATCCTAGTGGTCTTTTGAGGCAGCTGTTGTTATCCCCATTTTACAGTTGGTGAAAGTGAAGCTTACACCCGTGTATGCCCAGGGCTACGCAACTGCTTAGTGGCCGAGCTGGGATTAAAATATTTCCCGTGTCTGTCTGACTCCCAAACCTTGCTCTTCCCTGTACCGTAGTCTTTGCAGGCCTGGTTGGCGAGGCCTTCATATGGGGGTTATTCTGAGGTACTGTTAACACTCCGTTTCTAACACTTCAGATTATCTGTAGTAAATGTTTCAAGTACATGGGAATGGAATTAAGTTGAGGAGATAAAGCAATTCATTTACACCATTCACTCGTATTTACTCTCTTTTTCTCATTGACTGTCACGGTTTGTGCAATGTATAGTCCATTCAGAAGCCCTTTAAATAATGGCCAAGGAAAGTGCAGATTACGTATATAGGTTTCTGAAGGTTAGCCTACGCAAGTGGTTTTTGTCAGTTTGACAGGTAACTCGATTTCTGGTTGTAGGGCAGGAATTTTGAGAATTGAGGCTAACTTCTCAGAGGAAGCTAGGCAACATTCTTAGGTTGAACTCAGTCTGCCCTTGAAAAGGTGGTTCAGTTATTTGATTAGGGGTGTATGGATTATAGGACGTTAGACATGCCTCAGTTTCCAAATGTAAGTACAAAAGAACGTGTCCTTGACTCACTTGAAAAAAAGTTCAATCTGTAGCTTCCCTCCCCAAAGCGTCATGTGAAATAAGATTA
>NW_025803619.1:0-1634 GCF_021613505.1 Equus quagga
TCCCTGACTACTTTACGGTCGTATCTTCTGTCACTCACCTACACAAAACTCTGCGCTACAGCAGAATTGGTCTCTTTATTATTCCCTGAGTACTTGATGGATACACATGCCCACTGCTGCTGCTCTGTGAAATCTGTTCCATTCTCTGAGAGATTTCTCATTCCTCCTCCCCATAGCTATGTCTTGGCCTTATTTCAAGGTTTTCCTGTTTCCAGTTCTTCCCTGAAGTCTTGCTTGGTCATGTCATCTTTAAGTAATCATTCTCTCCTTTGAATTTATGGTCTGTGACAGGCAGTTGAACATTTTGTGTTATTGTTCATTTTTAAGGAACTTTTCTTCTCTAACCAGAATTCAGTTTCCCTGAGTTCCAAGTCTCTAAGTCCCTGTGGTGTGCATGCACTGTTCCAGATGCTTGAGTTCTAATCATAATGATGCCTTATAATAATTCTAGAAATAATGATGCCTGACAAAGGAAGAGGAAACACCAGGTTGTATGACTGCATTTGCTACCACTGATATCTGGTGGAAACCAAAAGATTCCACTCATTCTGACTGTTGAGTGCCTGCCATGTGCCAGTGCTCTCACGGATTCCCTCATCCTGAATCCTAGTGGTCTTTTGAGGCAGCTCTTGTTATCCCCATTTTACAGTTGGGGAAACTGAAGCTTACACCCGTGTATGCCCAGGGCTACGCAACTGCTTAGTGGCCGAGCTGGGATTAAAATATTTCTCCTGTCTGTCTGACTCCCAAACCTTCCTCTTCCCTGTACCATAGTCTTTGCAGGCCTGGTTGGCGAGGCCTTCATATGGGGGTTATTCTGAGTACTGTTAACACTCCATTTCTAACACTTTAGATTATCTGTAGTAAATGTTTCAGGTACATGGGAATGGAATTAAGTTGAGGAGATAAAGCAATTCATTTACACCATTCACTCGTATTTATTCTCTTTTTTTCATTGACTGTCACGGTTTGTGCAATGTATAGTCCATTCAGAAGCCCTTTAAATAATGGCCAAGGAAAGTGCAGATTACGTATATAGGATTCTGAAGGTTAGCCTACGCAAGTGGTTTTCGTCAGTTTGACAGGTAACTCGATTTCTGCTTGTAGGGCAGGAATTTTGAGAATTGAGGCTAGCTTCTCAGAGGAAGCTAGGCAACATTCTTAGGTTGAACTCAGTCTGCCCTTGAAAAGGTGGTTCAGTTATTTGATTAGGGGGTGTATGGATTATAGGACGTTAGACATGCCTCAGTTTCCAAATGTAAGTAGAAAAGAACGTGTCCTAGACTCACTTGGAAAAAAGTTCAAACTGTAGCTTCCCTCCCAAAAGTGTCATGTGAAATAAGATTATCTGTAGTATTTAGTGAGTATCAAAGAGTGAGGAAATATAAGTGAACAATTTCAGCTGCCTGGGGGCAGAAAAAATGATTCATATATTTGAGATCTGTACCCCAGACATTCCTGGTTTGTACTCAGTCAAGAAGAGAGGCATCAAGTAGGTTTCACGACAGAACAGAGAACAGTTTATTGATGGTGTGGGAACACCTTAGAAAGGAATAGAGATCATCAACTTTAGCACCCACGGGGGTGTGTGTCAGCATGCCTGGACCAGTTCAGAACAATGGCCCCCACCAATG
>NW_025803620.1:0-1368 GCF_021613505.1 Equus quagga
TAATCTTATTTCACATGACGCTTTGGGGAGGGAAGCTACAGATTGAACTTTTTTTCAAGTGAGTCAAGGACACGTTCTTTTGTACTTACATTTGGAAACTGAGGCATGTCTAACGTCCTATAATCCATACACCCCTAATCAAATAACTGAACCACCTTTTCAAGGGCAGACTGAGTTCAACCTAAGAATGTTGCCTAGCTTCCTCTGAGAAGTTAGCCTCAATTCTCAAAATTCCTGCCCTACAACCAGAAATCGAGTTACCTGTCAAACTGACAAAAACCACTTGCGTAGGCTAACCTTCAGAAACCTATATACGTAATCTGCACTTTCCTTGGCCATTATTTAAAGGGCTTCTGAATGGACTATACATTGCACAAACCGTGACAGTCAATGAGAAAAAGAGAGTAAATACGAGTGAATGGTGTAAATGAATTGCTTTATCTCCTCAACTTAATTCCATTCCCATGTACTTGAAACATTTACTACAGATAATCTGAAGTGTTAGAAACGGAGTGTTAACAGTACCTCAGAATAACCCCCATATGAAGGCCTCGCCAACCAGGCCTGCAAAGACTACGGTACAGGGAAGAGCAAGGTTTGGGAGTCAGACAGACACGGGAAATATTTTAATCCCAGCTCGGCCACTAAGCAGTTGCGTAGCCCTGGGCATACACGGGTGTAAGCTTCACTTTCACCAACTGTAAAATGGGGATAACAACAGCTGCCTCAAAAGACCACTAGGATTCAGCATGAGGGAATCCGTGAGAGCACTGGCACATGGCAGGCACTCAACAGTCAGAATGAGTGGAATCTTTTGGTTTCCACCAGATATCAGTGGTAGCAAATGCAGTCATACAACCCGGTGTTTCCTCTTCCTTTGTCAGGCATCATTATTTCTAGAATTATTGTAAGGCATCATTATTTCTAGAATTATTGTAAGGCATCATTATGATTAGAACTCAAGCATCTGGAAGAGTGCACGCACACCACAGAGACTTAGAGACTTCGAACTCAGGGAAACTGAATTCTGGTTAGAGAAGAAAAGTTCCTGAAAAATGAACAATAACACAAAATGTTCAACTGCCTGTCACAGACCATAAATTCAAAGGAGAGAATGATTACTTAAAGATGACATGACCAAGCAAGACTTCAGGGAAGAACTGGAAACAGGAAAACCTTGAAATAAGGCCAAGACATAGCTATGGGGAGGAGGAATGAGAAATCTCTCAGAGAATGGAACAGATTTCACAGAGTAGCAGCAGTGGGCATGTGTATCCATCAGGTAGTCAGGGAATAATAAAGAGACCAATTCTGTTGTAGCGCAGAGTTTTGTGTAGGTGAGTGACAGAAGATAAGACCGTAAAGTAG
>NW_025803621.1:0-1368 GCF_021613505.1 Equus quagga
CTACTTTACGGTCTTATCTTCTGTCACTCACCTACACAAAACTCTGCGCTACAACAGAATTGGTCTCTTTATTATTCCCTGACTACCTGATGGATACACATGCCCACTGCTGCTACTCTGTGAAATCTGTTCCATTCTCTGAGAGATTTCTCATTCCTCCTCCCCATAGCTATGTCTTGGCCTTATTTCAAGGTTTTCCTGTTTCCAGTTCTTCCCTGAAGTCTTGCTTGGTCATGTCATCTTTAAGTAATCATTCTCTCCTTTGAATTTATGGTCTGTGACAGGCAGTTGAACATTTTGTGTTATTGTTCATTTTTCAGGAACTTTTCTTCTCTAACCAGAATTCAGTTTCCCTGAGTTCGAAGTCTCTAAGTCTCTGTGGTGTGCGTGCACTCTTCCAGATGCTTGAGTTCTAATCATAATGATGCCTTACAATAATTCTAGAAATAATGATGCCTTACAATAATTCTAGAAATAATGATGCCTGACAAAGGAAGAGGAAACACCGGGTTGTATGACTGCATTTGCTACCACTGATATCTGGTGGAAACCAAAAGATTCCACTCATTCTGACTGTTGAGTGCCTGCCATGTGCCAGTGCTCTCACGGATTCCCTCATGCTGAATCCTAGTGGTCTTTTGAGGCAGCTGTTGTTATCCCCATTTTACAGTTGGTGAAAGTGAAGCTTACACCCGTGTATGCCCAGGGCTACGCAACTGCTTAGTGGCCGAGCTGGGATTAAAATATTTCCCGTGTCTGTCTGACTCCCAAACCTTGCTCTTCCCTGTACCGTAGTCTTTGCAGGCCTGGTTGGCGAGGCCTTCATATGGGGGTTATTCTGAGGTACTGTTAACACTCCGTTTCTAACACTTCAGATTATCTGTAGTAAATGTTTCAAGTACATGGGAATGGAATTAAGTTGAGGAGATAAAGCAATTCATTTACACCATTCACTCGTATTTACTCTCTTTTTCTCATTGACTGTCACGGTTTGTGCAATGTATAGTCCATTCAGAAGCCCTTTAAATAATGGCCAAGGAAAGTGCAGATTACGTATATAGGTTTCTGAAGGTTAGCCTACGCAAGTGGTTTTTGTCAGTTTGACAGGTAACTCGATTTCTGGTTGTAGGGCAGGAATTTTGAGAATTGAGGCTAACTTCTCAGAGGAAGCTAGGCAACATTCTTAGGTTGAACTCAGTCTGCCCTTGAAAAGGTGGTTCAGTTATTTGATTAGGGGTGTATGGATTATAGGACGTTAGACATGCCTCAGTTTCCAAATGTAAGTACAAAAGAACGTGTCCTTGACTCACTTGAAAAAAAGTTCAATCTGTAGCTTCCCTCCCCAAAGCGTCATGTGAAATAAGATTA
>NW_025803622.1:0-1634 GCF_021613505.1 Equus quagga
CATTGGTGGGGGCCATTGTTCTGAACTGGTCCAGGCATGCTGACACACACCCCCGTGGGTGCTAAAGTTGATGATCTCTATTCCTTTCTAAGGTGTTCCCACACCATCAATAAACTGTTCTCTGTTCTGTCGTGAAACCTACTTGATGCCTCTCTTCTTGACTGAGTACAAACCAGGAATGTCTGGGGTACAGATCTCAAATATATGAATCATTTTTTCTGCCCCCAGGCAGCTGAAATTGTTCACTTATATTTCCTCACTCTTTGATACTCACTAAATACTACAGATAATCTTATTTCACATGACACTTTTGGGAGGGAAGCTACAGTTTGAACTTTTTTCCAAGTGAGTCTAGGACACGTTCTTTTCTACTTACATTTGGAAACTGAGGCATGTCTAACGTCCTATAATCCATACACCCCCTAATCAAATAACTGAACCACCTTTTCAAGGGCAGACTGAGTTCAACCTAAGAATGTTGCCTAGCTTCCTCTGAGAAGCTAGCCTCAATTCTCAAAATTCCTGCCCTACAAGCAGAAATCGAGTTACCTGTCAAACTGACGAAAACCACTTGCGTAGGCTAACCTTCAGAATCCTATATACGTAATCTGCACTTTCCTTGGCCATTATTTAAAGGGCTTCTGAATGGACTATACATTGCACAAACCGTGACAGTCAATGAAAAAAAGAGAATAAATACGAGTGAATGGTGTAAATGAATTGCTTTATCTCCTCAACTTAATTCCATTCCCATGTACCTGAAACATTTACTACAGATAATCTAAAGTGTTAGAAATGGAGTGTTAACAGTACTCAGAATAACCCCCATATGAAGGCCTCGCCAACCAGGCCTGCAAAGACTATGGTACAGGGAAGAGGAAGGTTTGGGAGTCAGACAGACAGGAGAAATATTTTAATCCCAGCTCGGCCACTAAGCAGTTGCGTAGCCCTGGGCATACACGGGTGTAAGCTTCAGTTTCCCCAACTGTAAAATGGGGATAACAAGAGCTGCCTCAAAAGACCACTAGGATTCAGGATGAGGGAATCCGTGAGAGCACTGGCACATGGCAGGCACTCAACAGTCAGAATGAGTGGAATCTTTTGGTTTCCACCAGATATCAGTGGTAGCAAATGCAGTCATACAACCTGGTGTTTCCTCTTCCTTTGTCAGGCATCATTATTTCTAGAATTATTATAAGGCATCATTATGATTAGAACTCAAGCATCTGGAACAGTGCATGCACACCACAGGGACTTAGAGACTTGGAACTCAGGGAAACTGAATTCTGGTTAGAGAAGAAAAGTTCCTTAAAAATGAACAATAACACAAAATGTTCAACTGCCTGTCACAGACCATAAATTCAAAGGAGAGAATGATTACTTAAAGATGACATGACCAAGCAAGACTTCAGGGAAGAACTGGAAACAGGAAAACCTTGAAATAAGGCCAAGACATAGCTATGGGGAGGAGGAATGAGAAATCTCTCAGAGAATGGAACAGATTTCACAGAGCAGCAGCAGTGGGCATGTGTATCCATCAAGTACTCAGGGAATAATAAAGAGACCAATTCTGCTGTAGCGCAGAGTTTTGTGTAGGTGAGTGACAGAAGATACGACCGTAAAGTAGTCAGGGA
>NW_025803623.1:0-1634 GCF_021613505.1 Equus quagga
TCCCTGACTACTTTACGGTCGTATCTTCTGTCACTCACCTACACAAAACTCTGCGCTACAGCAGAATTGGTCTCTTTATTATTCCCTGAGTACTTGATGGATACACATGCCCACTGCTGCTGCTCTGTGAAATCTGTTCCATTCTCTGAGAGATTTCTCATTCCTCCTCCCCATAGCTATGTCTTGGCCTTATTTCAAGGTTTTCCTGTTTCCAGTTCTTCCCTGAAGTCTTGCTTGGTCATGTCATCTTTAAGTAATCATTCTCTCCTTTGAATTTATGGTCTGTGACAGGCAGTTGAACATTTTGTGTTATTGTTCATTTTTAAGGAACTTTTCTTCTCTAACCAGAATTCAGTTTCCCTGAGTTCCAAGTCTCTAAGTCCCTGTGGTGTGCATGCACTGTTCCAGATGCTTGAGTTCTAATCATAATGATGCCTTATAATAATTCTAGAAATAATGATGCCTGACAAAGGAAGAGGAAACACCAGGTTGTATGACTGCATTTGCTACCACTGATATCTGGTGGAAACCAAAAGATTCCACTCATTCTGACTGTTGAGTGCCTGCCATGTGCCAGTGCTCTCACGGATTCCCTCATCCTGAATCCTAGTGGTCTTTTGAGGCAGCTCTTGTTATCCCCATTTTACAGTTGGGGAAACTGAAGCTTACACCCGTGTATGCCCAGGGCTACGCAACTGCTTAGTGGCCGAGCTGGGATTAAAATATTTCTCCTGTCTGTCTGACTCCCAAACCTTCCTCTTCCCTGTACCATAGTCTTTGCAGGCCTGGTTGGCGAGGCCTTCATATGGGGGTTATTCTGAGTACTGTTAACACTCCATTTCTAACACTTTAGATTATCTGTAGTAAATGTTTCAGGTACATGGGAATGGAATTAAGTTGAGGAGATAAAGCAATTCATTTACACCATTCACTCGTATTTATTCTCTTTTTTTCATTGACTGTCACGGTTTGTGCAATGTATAGTCCATTCAGAAGCCCTTTAAATAATGGCCAAGGAAAGTGCAGATTACGTATATAGGATTCTGAAGGTTAGCCTACGCAAGTGGTTTTCGTCAGTTTGACAGGTAACTCGATTTCTGCTTGTAGGGCAGGAATTTTGAGAATTGAGGCTAGCTTCTCAGAGGAAGCTAGGCAACATTCTTAGGTTGAACTCAGTCTGCCCTTGAAAAGGTGGTTCAGTTATTTGATTAGGGGGTGTATGGATTATAGGACGTTAGACATGCCTCAGTTTCCAAATGTAAGTAGAAAAGAACGTGTCCTAGACTCACTTGGAAAAAAGTTCAAACTGTAGCTTCCCTCCCAAAAGTGTCATGTGAAATAAGATTATCTGTAGTATTTAGTGAGTATCAAAGAGTGAGGAAATATAAGTGAACAATTTCAGCTGCCTGGGGGCAGAAAAAATGATTCATATATTTGAGATCTGTACCCCAGACATTCCTGGTTTGTACTCAGTCAAGAAGAGAGGCATCAAGTAGGTTTCACGACAGAACAGAGAACAGTTTATTGATGGTGTGGGAACACCTTAGAAAGGAATAGAGATCATCAACTTTAGCACCCACGGGGGTGTGTGTCAGCATGCCTGGACCAGTTCAGAACAATGGCCCCCACCAATG
>NW_025803624.1:0-2633 GCF_021613505.1 Equus quagga
TATATCAAATTACATGAGAAACATGGCCAAATAAGCAATAATAAATCTTTTTAGGTTTATTGTATGGGTGAACGTTACTAATGTGTTGTAGAAATTGTATATAATTCCTAAAAATCTGATATGTCCTATTATAACGTTATTAACTGCAGTTCTAGTTACTATCTAAAATGTACATCAAAAAATACCCAAATTTCCTTGTCAATTGTATTTGTCCATTGCCTTTTTGTAAGTCTTTTGTCAGTCACAGTCAGTTATTGTTTTACGCTGATGCTTCTACAAATATGTTCCATTTTCAAAGAGATTCTTGAAAAAAGACTGACAAGTACCCTGGAACACAGATTTTGACAACTTTAAAATCATAACTCTGAACTGGGTGGAAATTTCTGGAACTCGAGTGGAAGACTGATTGCTTTGACGTTTTGTTTTCCAGATGTAAACGACCCCTTTTTCTCCTCTACTTTAAGCAATCTATAACTTACAACATTTTGGTAAAGTGTATCTTTGCAACAAGGTTGAAACATTTTTTTTCTCTACCTGATCCCTCCAGAATTTAGGGACTTTTAAGTATTCTTTTTGTGATGATATATGTATTTGCACAGGCTCAGTGAAGATCTGTTCTCCTTGTAACAACACACAATTAGAAACATTGGTTGCATTGCGCAAGCCAAAGCTTTGACTAGAAGGTTATATTTAAGAAAAATGTACATAGACTCAGACCTGACTGATGGCTTTAAGAAACTGCTTGAAGGGTATAAAATTAACGTGCATAAATCAGTAGCATTTCTATACACTAACAATAAACTAACAGAAAAAGAACTCAAGAACTCTATCCCATTCACCATCGCAACGAAAAGAATAAAATACCTTGGGATAAACTTAACCAAGGAAGTGGAGGATCTATACAATGAAAACTACAAGACTTTCTTGAAAGAAATTGACGATGACATAAAGAGATGGAAAGACATTCCTTGCACATGGATTGGAAGAATAAACATAGTTAAAATGTCCATACTACCTAAAGCAATATACAGATTCAATGCTATCCCAATCAGAATCCCCAGAACATTCTTCACAGAAATTGAACAAACAATCCTAAAATGCATATGGGGGAACAAAAGACCACGAATTGCTAAAGCAATCTTGAGCAAGAAAAACAAAGCCGGCGGAATCACAATCCCCGATTTCAAAACATACTACAAAGCTACAGTGATCAAAACAGCATGGTACTGGTACAAAAACAGGTCCACAGATCAATGGAACAGAATTGAAAGCCCAGAGATAAAACCACACATCTATGGACAGCTAATCTTCGACAAAGGAGCAGAGGGCCTACAATGGAGAAAAGAAAGTCTCTTCAACAAATGGTGCTGGGAAAACTGGACAGCCACATGCAAAAGATTGAAAATCGACCATTCTTTTTCACCACACACCAAAATAAACTCAAAATGGATCAAAGGCCTAAAGATTAGGCCTGAGACAATAAGTCTTTTGGAAGAGAATATAGGCAGTACACTCTTTGACATCAGTTTCAAAAGAATCTTTTCGGACACTGTAACTCCTCAGTTGAGGGAAACAATAGAAAGAATAAACAAATGGGACTTCATCAGACTAAAGAGCTTCTTCAAGGCAAGGGAAAACAGAATTGAAACAAAAAAACAGCTCACTAATTGGGAAAAAATATTTACAAGCCACTTATCCGACAAAGGGTTAATCTCCATAATATACAAAGAACTCACACTGCTTAACAACAAAAAAACAAACAACCCGATCAAAAAATGGGCAGAGGACATGAACAGACATTTCTCAAAAGAAGATATGAATATGGCCAATAGACACATGAAAAGATGTTCATCATCGCTAATCATCAGGGAAATGCAAATCAAAACTACACTAAGATATCACCTTACCCCCGTTAGATTGGCAAAAACATCCAAAACCAAGAACGACAAATGTTGGAGAGGTTGTGGAGAAAGAGGAACCCTCATACACTGTTGGTGGGAATGCAAACTGGTACAGCCACTATGGAAAACAGTATGGAGATTTCTCAAAAAGTTAAAAATAGAAATACCCTATGACCCAGCCATCCCATTACTGGGTATCTATCCTAAGAACCTGATATCAGATATCTCAAGAGTCCGTTGCACCCCTATGTTCATCGCAGCATTATTTACAATAGCCAAGACGTGGAACCAGCCTACATGCCCAGAAACTGATGATTGGATAAAGAAGATGTGGTATATATACACAATGGAATACTACTCAGCCATAAAAAAAGACGAAATTGGCCCATTCACAACAATGTGGATGGACCTCGAGGGCATTATGTTAAGCGAAATAAGTCAGTCAGAGAAAGACGAACTCTATATGACTCCACTCATAGGTGGAAATTAGTATATTGAGAAGGAGATCTGATCGGTGGTTACCAGGGAAAAGGGGGGGTGGGGGGAGGGTACGGAGGGGGAAGTGGTGTACCCACAACATGACTAACAAAAATGTACAACTGAAATTTCACAAGCTTGTAATCCATCATAACATTAATAAAAAAAAAAAAAAAGAAACTGCTTGAAAAATCAGCATAGTACCTTGCTTACAAGGTTCCAGAAAAGCAATCTTTAAAAAGAGCTTATATGGTC
>NW_025803625.1:0-1153 GCF_021613505.1 Equus quagga
CAAGGGGGCAGCATCCCTTTGCACCTGGACCCCATCTTACAAACTTTGAGTGCCTTCCACTCTGGAGAAACAAGATGACTGATGCTTCAGGCCCCACTGGCCTACTGATATCCACTGCTCTCATGGGAGACATGAGCTCTCATTAGGTCCAGGGTTACCCAGCAGGCAGGGGAAAGACACACACAACACATACACTCACACACTCCCCAAGGGCCAGTTGGTCCTCCTGCTGGGGCCCAGCAGTGGTGGTAGTAAAAAAAATTTCAGGAGACCATCGCTGCCACTTCTTGGTCCCCTAAGCTGTCACCCCCAGCTGATTCAAGTTTGTTTGTTTGTTTGATGTTACCACAAATTGAGAGCTTGGAGCTTCCTAATCTGCCATTGCATTTTATTCTTTCTACTCCACTCCTTCTCCAGAGCACACAATCATAATTAAGAAAACAATATTATGCATATATTGCATTTGGCTTTCAAACTTGAACCAAGGTTAGTAAGAGAGGGAAATTGAGTTGTCTTTGTTAAGAGAATTTTATCTTTTTTTGGTACTATCAAAATGTTCAAGTATAGTCTATAAAAACTTTAATATGTTCAAAATTGAGAAACATACATAAGTGGTTCCTCATTGCTGTCTCTGGTCCTATCCTCTCCCCCCACCTCCAGGCTGCAACTATTTACTGGGGGGCTTTGGGGAGAAAAGAAAAAGAAAAAAAAAAGAAGATTGGCAACAGATGTTAGCTCAGGTGCCAATCTTAAAAAAAAATATTGATTTAGTTGGTACTTTACAGATTACAAATGCTGTTATATATGTAAACTGTGAAATGAAGAGTTGGTCTTCTCACCACATCCTCACATGGTCTTTCCTCTGTACACTATAGCTTATAAAAACTTTAATATGTTCAAAATTGAGGGACATAAATAAGTGGTTCCTCATCGCTCTCTCTCATCCTATCCTCTTCCCCCACCTCCAGGCTGCACAGCCTCCACTCCAGCTCTTGTGACACTGGACTCACCTGCTGAAACACCTACCTCCCCACTGGTCTAGGAGCTTCTGCCCTCACTCATCTCTATTGCCTGTGTTCACACATATGTAAGGCCACTGCAGCTACTAACATGGTAAGTGAGGGAATTATTTCTCCACTGAGCCACTGGATGA
>NW_025803626.1:0-1272 GCF_021613505.1 Equus quagga
GCAGTCCTGCTCTGCAGGAGACTCAGGCTGCTTTCCCAAGGGAAGGACATTCCTGTCACATGGCAGGGATGAGCCAAGGGCACAGCATCCCTTTGCACCTGGACCCCATCTTACAAACTTTGAGTGCCCTCCGCTCTGGAGAAACAAGATGACTGATGCTTCAGGCCCCACTGGCCTACTGATATCCACTGCTCTCATGGGAGGCATGAGCTCTCTTTAGGTCCAGGGTCACCCAGCAGGCAGGGGAAAGACACACACAACACACACACTCACACACTCCCCAAGGGCCAGTTGGTCCTCCTGCTGGGGCCCAGCAGTGGTGTAGTAAAAAACATTTCAGGAGACCATCGCTGCCACTTCTTGGTCCCCTAAGCTGTCATCCCGAGCTGATTCAAGTTTGTTTGTTTGTTTGTTTGTTTGATGTTACCACAAATTGAGAGCTTGGAGCTTCCTAATCTGCCATTGCATTTTATTTTTTCTACTCCACTCCTTCTCCAGAACACACAATCATAATTAAGAAAACAATATTATGCATATATTGCATTTGGCTTTCAAACTTGAACCAAGGTTAGTAAGAGAGGGAAATTGAGTTGTCTTTGTTAAGAGAATTTTATCTTTTTTTGATACTATCAAAATGTTCAAGGATAGTCTATAAAAACTTTAATATGTTCAAAATTGAGAAACATAAATAAGTGGTTCCTCATTGCTGTCTCTGGTCCTATCCTCTCCCTCCACCTCCAGGCTGCAACTATTTACTGGGGGGCTTTGGGGAGAAAAGAAAAAGAAAAAAAGAAGATTGGTAACAGATGTTAGCTCAGGTGCCAATCAAAAAAAAATATTGATTTAGTTGGTACTTTACAGATTACAAATGCTGTTACATATGTAAATTGTGAAATGAAGAGTTGGTCTTCTCACCACATCCTCACATGGGCTTTCCTCTGTATACTACAGTTTATAAAAACTTTAATATGTTCAAAATTGAGGGACATAAATAAGTGGTCCTCATCGCTCTCTCTGGTCCTATCCTCTTCCCCCACCTCCAGGCTGCAGAGCCTCCACTCCAGCTCTTGTGACACTGGACTCACCTGATGAAACACCTACCTCCTCACTGGTCTAGAAACTTCTGCCCTCACTCATCTCTATTGCCTGTGTTCACACATATGTAAGGCCACTGCAGCTACTAACATGGTAAGTGAGGGAATTATTTCTCCACTGAGCCCAAGGGCTGGATGAGAAGAAAAACTTTCCCATCTCTTCTGTGAAGACACAGCC
>NW_025803627.1:0-2751 GCF_021613505.1 Equus quagga
CGAATATTTGAAGAGTGAATGAATAAATTGGTGTACGAGGAGCTCTGATGAATTTCCTAGGATGGGAGTCTGCAGCAACTCACGGGTTAAATTTGCCTCACTGCCTGTTTCTGTGCAGCCCACAAACTAAGAATAGTCTTTACATTTTTACATTGCTGAGAAAAGTCAAAAGAAGAATGATATATCTTGTCACATGAACAGTGCATAGAATTCAAATTTGCTCTCCATGTGTAGTTTTATTAGAACACAGCCATGAGCATTCAATTTTGAGTGTCTATAGCCGTTTTCATGCTACAGTGGCAGAGTTGAGTTGTTGCTGTAGCTATCTGGCTGTGATGGTTAATTTTTGTGTCCTCCCTGGGGCGCAGGACGCCCAGATGGCTGGTTTAGTGTGATTTCAGGGTGTATCTGTGAGGTGTTTCCAGAGGAGAGTAGCGTTTGAGTCCATGGCCTGTGTGATGCAGATGGCCTTCTCCCGTGAGGATGGGCATCACCCGAACCACTGAGGGTCTGCATAGAATAAAAGATGGAGGAAGTCGAATTGACTCAGGCTGAGTGCTGGAGCTGGGGCATCAGTTTCCTGCCCTTGGTGCTCCTGGCTCTCAGGCTTTCAGGCCAGATGTTAATCTACGGCTCCCTGGTTCTTAGGCCTTCAAACTACACCACCGGCTTTCCTGGGTTCCAAGATGGCCAGTGGCAGACTGTGGGACTTCTCAGCCTGCATTATCAAGTGAGTCAATGCCTTATAATAATTCTTTTCATATTTCATATTTATGTGTTTGTGTGTGTGTGTGTGTATCCTATTGGTTCTATTTCTCTGGAGAACCCTGACTAATACACTGGCCCACAAAGCCTAAAATATACACATCATGATCTGAGCTTTCAATATATCTGAAGCTTTGTGTGAGGATGAATGGAGATGGAGTCTGTGAAATAGTTCATACTTCAATTGTCCAGCTGTAGGACTTGGTTTATAGGAATCTTTCAGCCACTGAGTCAAGTCCATGAAGGAGGCCCTGTTCTCTCCTGATCTCTGCCTTGGACATGGCGAATAATCAATATTTTTGAATGAGTGAATAATTAAATTCATAGAAAACAGAATAAAAAAAATTTAAAAATCCAGACTATGGTGTGAACATTCCCGATCTTTTGGATGTTGTTGGTTTGAAAATACCTTCAGGCTGGTGTTCCTGCTCATAGAATTTTGGCATCTGGAAGAGTGTTTGTAGGAAGGAGAGGCTTCAGAAAAGGGCTTAACCCAAAGATACCAAAGAACTGGCCCTCAGCTGGCCTTTTCTGTGTGGAGTGCTTTCTGAGCAGACTGTGGGGCACAGAAAAGTTCTAGATTTCACAGGAATCGAGCGTGAGCATGTCCACCATGACTCCATTCACATTGCTGACACGATGGGTTTCTGGAAACACACTACAAAGTCTTCTTTATCTTCTCCTAATGGCTCAAAGAATAACAGTCCTGATTTTCCATGGGAGAAGAGGATATAGTTCAAAAGATCTTTTCAATTCACCTGGAGAGATAATATTTTAGAGATGTATATAAGACTATAGAAAGATAACAAAAGTTTGCTTTGGGAAAAAATAACTAATTTAAGATACCTTTAATCACAGAATTTCCTTGCCAGATGCATTTCTCAGGGGAAGATCAAAAGGCCGTATCAGACTGCCTTCTGCTAGACCCTGGTCTTTCTCAGAAGTCCCATCTCCCTACGTTTCCTAACCCCCAAGTTACAGAAGACAACAGCAATTAACTCTGCTCCAAAATATAATCTATGTGTTTCCTGATCCTTCTGCTTCAGGATTTGTGAAATATTACTTTGTGCATGCAGTCATATAAGACAGAAGCTGAGAAACGCATGAAATGTGGGAAAGATTACCTATAGTTATTCACCTAAGATAGAAAGGAAAATGTATTAAATTATTTTCAGTCCCTTATTCTTTCCATCTGCAATGTGAGTTATTTAATCCTGGATGCACAGGAACCTCAGTGTAATTTCTGAAAATTAGTTGGGAAACTCTCCTGCTTATCTTTACTCAAAAACTTTGTCAGTACTGTTCACCAGGAAATTACTCAGGCCTCTGCAGAAGAGAAAATATTTTGTTTCCCTTGAATGAAACTGCAGGAAGCCATGGAAGAGATGACAAACGAGAGGGAGACACCTTTACATCTTTACACAATGGAGACACCAATTTTAGGAGATCACAGAAGGTAAAATTACATTAACCAATGGAATTTCTTGGTCTTTTGCCCATAGATAGTACATATACATGGTGATATTACTTGAATTTTGGAAGGCTTCATTAGCTATCTGATGCCATTGCTGCATTTCTCTCACAGAAAGTGTACATTTCTTTGATTCACTGTGTATATCAGCTCTGGGCAGGAGGGAAATTGGTGGGGTGAGAGGATGGTAAATATTTCTTCTAATATCTCTACTATGAGGGAAATTTTGATCGCTCTACAATAGGCAAGCTAAACCTATGTACAATAAGTATGGTAGAGAGAATAGTGATCCCCCAAAGATGCCCACATCCTCATCTCTGGATTTGTAAGTATGTTACTTTACATGAAAAAACAGATTTTGCCGAAATAATTATACTAAGAATCTTGAGATGGGAAGATTATCCAGGTGAGCCAATGTAATACCTAGGGTTTTTATAAGGGAAAGGAGGAGGCAGCAGAGTCAAACAGGGGAAGGGGATCGAGTGAAAGAAGCAGAGGAGAGAGAGGCAGAGAGA
>NW_025803628.1:0-2501 GCF_021613505.1 Equus quagga
AATATTTGAAGAGTGAATGAATAAATTGTTGTCGGATGAGGAGCTCCCCAGAACATCCATAATATCTCCATAGATAAAGTTTTATGAAGACACATCCATGAGCATTCAATTTTGAGCGTCTATAGCCATTTTCATGCTACAATGGCAGAGCTGAGCTGTTGCTGTAGCTATCTGGTTGTGATGGTTAATTTTTGTGTCCTCCTCCCTGGGGCGCAGGATGCCCAGATGGCTGGTTAAGCGTGATTTTAGGGTGTATCTGTGAGGTGTTTCCAGAGGAGATTAGGATTTGAGTTTGTGGACTGTGTGAAGCAGATGGCCCTGTCCCGTGAGGATAGGCATCACCCGATCTACTGAGGGTCTGCATAGAATAAAAGATGGAGGAAGTTGAATTGACTCAGGCTGAGTGCTGGAGCTGAGACATCAGTCTCCTGCCCTCGGTGCTGCTGGATCTCAGGCTTTCATGCCCTGATGTTAATCTACGGCTCCCTGGCTCTTAGACCTTCAAACTACACCACTGGCTTTCCTGGGTTCCCAGATGGCCAGTGCCAGACTGTGGGACTTCTCAGCCTCCATTATCAAGTGAGTCAATGCCTCATAATAAGTCTTTTCATATTTCATATTTATGTATCTGTGTGTGTCTGTGTGTGTCTCTGTGTATCCTATTGGTTCTATTTCTCTGGAGAACCCTAACTATTACATTAGCCCACAAAGCCTAAAGTATACACATCATGATCTGAGTTTTCAAAATATCTGCAGCTTTGCGTAAGGATTAAAGGAGATAGAGTCTGTGAAATAGTTCATACTTCAATTGTCTAGCTGTAGGACTTGGTTTATAGGAATCTTTCAGCCTCAGTGTCAACTCTGGCTGTAAAATCACCTCCTTTCACATGAAAGCACCATGAAGGAGGGCCCATTCTCTCCTGATCTCTGCCTTGGACATGGTGATTAATTAATACTTTTGAAGGAGTGAATAATTAAACCTATAGAAAACAGAACAAAGAAATTTAAAAATCCAGACTATGGTGTGAACATTCCCTATCTTTTGGATGTTGTTGGTTTGAAAATACCTTCAGGCTGGTTTTCCTGCTCATAGACTTTCAGCATCTGGAAGAGTGTTTGTAGCAAGGAGAGGCTTCAGAAAAGGGCTTAACCCAAAGATACCAAAGAACTGGCCCTCAGCTGACCTTTTCTGTGTGGAGTGCTTTCTGAGCATACTGTGGGGCACAGAAAAGTTCTAGATTTCACAGGAATCGAGCGTGAGCATGTCCACCATGACTCCATTCACATTGCTGATGATGAGTTTCTGGAAACACACTACAAAGTCTTCTTTAACTTCCCCTAATGGCTCAAAGAATAACAGTTCAAAAGATCTTTTCAATTCACGTGGAAAGATAATATTTTAGAGATGATCTAAAGTCTCCTTTGAAAAACAAATTAGGAAGGCCTTAATCACAGAATTTCCTTGCCAGATGGATTTGTCAGGGTCAGATCAAAAGGCTGTATCAGATTGCATTCTGCTAGACCCTTGTCTTTCTCAGAAGTCCCATCTCCCTACATTTCCTAATCCCCAAGTTACAGAAGATAACAGCAATTAAGTCTGCTCCAAAAAATTATCCATCTGTTTTAAATGTGTTTCCTGATCCCTCTGCATAGATGGAGTCATATAAGACAGCAGCTGAGAAATGAATGAAATGCAGGAAAGATTATCTATAGTTATTCACCTAAGATAGAAAGGAAGAGGCATTAAATTCTTTTTGTTCCCTTATTCTTTCCATCTGCAATGTGGGTTATTTATTCCTCAGTATACAGGAAGCTCAGTGTAATTTCTGGTGTTTAGATGGGCAACTTCACCTGCTTATCTTTACTCAAAAACTTTGTCAGTACTGTACTCCAGGAAATTGTTCAGACCTGAGAACAAGAGAAAATATTTTGTTTCCCTTGAATGAAACTGCAGGAAGCCATGGCAGAGATGACAAACGAGAGGGAGACACTTTTACATCTTCACACAATGGAGACACCAAATTTTAGGAAACTGTAGAAGATAAAATTACATTAACCAGTAAATTTCCTTGGTCCTTTACCCATAGATAGTAGATATAAGTAACAAGATTTCTTGAATTTTAGAAGGTTTCATTGGCTGTCTGATGTCATTGCTGCATTTTTCTCACAGAAAGTGTACGTTTCTTTGATTCTCTATGTATATCATCTCTGGGAAGGAGGAAGATTAGTCTGGTGAGAGGGGGGTAAATATTTGTTCAATTATCTATACCATGAGGCAGATGTTGATGGCTCTACAATAGGAAAACCAAACCTATGTACAATAAATAGACAGAATAATGATCCTCCAAAGATGCCCTCATCCTCATCTCTGAAACCTATGAATATGTTACTTTACATGGAAATGGACCAAGTTGAGAAACAGAGATGGGAAGGTTATCCAGGCGAGCCAATGTAATGCCTAGGGTTTTTATAAGGGAAAGGAGGAGGCAGCAGAGTCAAAC
>NW_025803629.1:0-5580 GCF_021613505.1 Equus quagga
GTGAGGACTAACACAGCTAATCAAAATAAGTCGGGTAGCAGGGTGCAGGGTGCATAATAACTCAGTGAGTGTCAGAGGCTATTATGATTTAACCTCTGTTGTCCTGGCTGGAGTGCAGGTCCCACCTGCAGAGCCCACACTGGGATCCCAGCACCTTGGACAGTGCCTGGCGTGCAGCTGTGTGCTATAAACATCTCCCAGAGGAAGAACAAATCCGTCCTACCTCGCACTTGATGTTCACCTGCAGATTTGTGAGCAAATGCTGGATTTTCTCTACGAAAATAAGGTCCACAGACAGGTTAGGGAATTTACTTTCAAACTTATTGATGACATCACTGGCCTGTAAAGGAATATAAGAAGTAAACGAGGGGAGCAAATTAAGCCCCCCTCCCTTTGGAACTTTCAGGCTTTGGAAGCAGAGGGGACAGGCTCAATTAATGGTTGGAGAGGGGTCTTGACCGGACCATCAGACGATGAGCCAGGCGCCTGCCTTGTAGCCGGGGGCCCTGGGAGCCTGGCTGGAGGGCGGGGCCGGGCTCACTCACCTGGTCCATGTACTTACTCTCCATCTTCTCCATGTCAATCATGATTAAACTTTCAAAAAACTCTGTCCAGGCAGATTCCTTCTCTAGTCGATGACACAGTGAGTCAATTTCTTCAGAAGAAAAGTTGCCTCCCTCTGAAAACAATCTGAAAATAATTTGGGACAAATGAAAGTCATGGATCAGACCTGAAACTTCCCACTCATCCCAAATACTGTGGTTGACAAGGGTTTCGATTAAGTGTTCAAGATCATGGTAAAATGAATGCAAGTAGTTCAAGGAAAGAAGCAGGGAAACAACCCAAATATCCGTTGATGGACGAATGGATAAGCAAATGCAGTATATACACAGAATAGAATATTATTCAGCCTTAAGAAGGAATGAAATGCTGACACATGCTACAACCTGGATAAACCTTGAAGACGTTGTGCTAAGTGAAAGAAGACAGACACAAAAGGACAAACATTGCATGATTCACTTATATGAGGTGCCTACAGTAGTCAAATTCATAGAGACGGAAAGTAGAATGGTGGCTTCCAGGGGCTGGGGGAGAGGAGAATGGGGAGTTAGTGTTTAAGGGGTTCGGAGTTTCAGTTCGTGAAGATGAAAAAGTTGTGGAAATGGTGATGGTGATGGTAGCACAACCATGTGAATGTACTTAATGCCACTGAACTGGACACCAAAAATGGTTAAAATGGACAACTTTATGTTATGTATATTTTGTCACAATAAAAAATTAAGCAGGAAACAAGACCACCCCTCAGTAGAGAAAGATTGGATGCTGGCTCCCACCTGCAGTGCTTGATGAACTCAATGTTGGTGTAGCAGAGCTTGCCCAGGCTCTCCTCCAAGTACTGGCAGAAGCTGCGCAGGGACACCTGGCTGACATCGATGTGGCTGAGCAGCTCCTGGTGCAGTGTGCTGCTGAGGGTGACCAGCCTAGGGGACATGGGAGGACAGAGGGGTAACCTGGATGTGAGCCGGCAGCCTGGGAGGCTGCTGTAACTCCACATGCCGTGCCCGGCCATGGGGCCACCAGGACCACTGCTTATCTTCTCTGGGTAGGAAAAGGGGCATTAGAAGGAAGTTCAAAATGCCAGTGTGCGCAAGACATAGTGTGGAACTCTCAGTGTGCTGGATTGGAGGGCGCACCTCTCCTCTCTGGCCCTGCCACCAAACTGGTAAGAGTTCCCAGGTGCTACTGGGTCTCCTCGGCTCCAGCACGCTTTCTCTCTCTAACTCTCAGCAACAGACAGGGATAGAGCCTGCAAGATGGAGAGTCCTGGGGAGCAAGTGGGGAGCAGGCAGATGGGTGGAGGTTGTTCGGGAGGGAGGGGTCTCGGAAAGAGAGTCTTACAACCAGCACAAAACTGGGCAGTCAGGTTTGCCCCTTTATATCAGTGGATATTCATTCCCAATGAGCCTGAATTCCGCTGGACTTCTCAGTAAAAAGAACCGGGACTGGGCTTCAGGAGCTCTGTCCTAGTCCTTCAGAGCCAGCAGACAGCCCCAGAGCACCCGCCCCACCTCCCTATTGCCTGCAGTGGTGAAAGTGCTGTGGTCCCAGCTCTGCCAAGAATGAAGTGCGTGGCTCTGTGATGGTGTTTTTCCAGCCTCAGTTTTCACACTGTGCATTGGGCCAGAGATCCAGGGAAGGGGACGGAAACCAGCCTTCAGGAGCATCTTTATTTGTATTTATATTTAATGCGCACATTTTCCAGATGAAGACAGTGAGGTTCCAAAAGTCAAGCAGGTCTCCCACGGCCATAGGTCTGGGACTCTCGGCCAGGCTGTCTGACTCCACAGCTCCGTCACTGCCCCAAGCAGCGGGAGGCTGGGTGGGACCATGCGGAGACTCTGAGAGCTTTAAATGTCTGTGATGGAGCTCGAAGTGCGACACGCGTGAAAGCCCGACAGGGGCCATGGAAGGATCTAACTAAAAGTGCGTCCCCCATTAGGTGCCTAAGAGAGAAATGGCGCCTCTTTTTGAGTGCTCTAAGCTGAAAATAACGGCTACCACTTTTGGAGGCTGCGGCTTATACCAGGTGCTCAGGATTCCTCACTGCAACATTTCAAGGAGAGTCAATTCCCCCACCGACATTGCTTCTGCAGGTGAGGGAGGGATCAGAGAAGTCAGGTGACCTGCCAGAGTCACAGCTGGAGAGCTTGCGTCTGACGGCTGACTCCTGAGCTACAGACTGGCCTCTGGAGCATCTGCCGTGCAGGTATGGATCCAACAGATGTGTGAGTAGATCTGGGATCCACACAGCTAAAACAGAGCAATACTCTTCTTTTCAGCATCTAACACCCTCTTTTTAAAAAACAATTAAAAAAATTTCAGACGAGGATTCTGAGTACTACCTTCTCTGCCAGCCTGGGAGGTGCGAACCCTCACACACATCTTTTGTGATGTGATGACAACATGCTAAATGTTTGGTGCAAACTTTAATGAACTTGGAGCTGTGGTGGCACAGACACTAGGGATGTGGGGCAGAGTGGCCTCCCCAGGCAGGGTCTCTACCTGCCCTCACATTGTGGATGTCCTTTTCAATGTGCTGGGCTCTTGGCTTGTGCCGGTGCAGATGCAGCTCCAGTTCTGAATCCAGGCCATCAATCTTGGTGGCCACGATGGCCCGGGCATTGAGGGCATATAGGTTGAACCACTTCTCTAGGAGCTGGAAAAAGCCAGCTTGAAATCTGATGGACAGATCAGTGAGGGTCAGCCCTGCCAGCAATCATGACCAGGGAGGGACCTTTCCATATTGACACATAAAATGCTTCCCCCTTTCACTCCTCCTTTTTTTGTGTTTGAGGAAGATTGGCCTTGAGATACCATCTGTTGCCAATCGTCCTAGTTTTGCATGAGGAAGATTGTTGCTGAGCTAACATCTGTGCTAATCTTTCGCTATTTTGTATGTGGGATGCCAACACAGCATGGCTTGATGAGTGGTGTGTAGGTCCGTGCCCGTGATCCAAACCCACGAACTCTGGGCTGCCAAAGCAAAGAATGTGAACTTAATCTCTATGCCACTGGGCCGGCCTCTCACTCCTTCTTCTTTGTTTTATTTCCCAATTACTCTGTATTTCCTTGTCTGGGTGGACTATCACTCATTCATCCAGACCTCTGCTGGAGGACACTGGGTGTTTCCAACCATTTGTTCTTACAAAGAAGGCTGCAGTGAACAACCTTGCACACATGCCAAGTGTGGAAGCATTTCTACAGGATAAATTCCCTGAACTGGAACTGTTGAATCAAAGGCTAAAATGCATGTGCGGTTCCTGAAGATATGGCCAAACCGCTTCCATCACAAGGCAACTTGAACTCCCATCCGCAATGAATCATAGCTCCTATTTCTCTAAAGCCTCAGAGTGTATTGTCAAACTTTTGAATTTGACAATTTTGTCATGTTATCACTGAGACTTAGCATATTTTCATGTGTTTAAGACTATTTAATTTCTTTTTCTGGTACTGTCCATTAATATCTTTCTCCTATTTCTCTTTTGTGTAGCTGCTTTTTTTTCTTATCAATCTCTGTATATAAGAGCTCTTTACGTATTGGGAACGTGAGGTCCTTTGACTGTGATATGAGTTGCAAATATTTTTCTCAGTTTATCACTTCTTTTTAAAAATGTATGTACTGTTAGGATGGCTACATATTGTTAAGATGTCACTTCTCCCCAAATTTATCTATAGATTCAATGCAATAACAAGAAAAAAAAAGCTCAACAGATGTCTTCTTATGGAAAATGACAACATGATTTCAAATTTATATAGAAATACAAAGGGCCAAGGATAATCAAGACAGTCTTGGGGAAGAAAAGTTGGTGGACTTACACTACCAGATGTTGAGTCTTAGTATAAAGTGACAGTGACCAAGCAGGGTGAGGTGGTGGTGCAAGGACAGACACAGAAAGAAGTAGAAAAGAAGCCCAGCAGAGCAGTGGGGAGAGGAAAGTCCTCTCGAATGGCCTGGGGTCAACTGGTTATCCACAAGGGAAAGAAATGAATCTGACTCATCTAGTGCATAAACAAAAACAAATTCCAGGTGGATTTTACATCTAAATGTGGAAGTTTTAAACAATAATGTTCGTAGTAGTTAACACAGCGGGATATTTTCATGACCTAGGGGCAAGCAAAGGTTTCTTAGATAAGATAGAAAGTACACTAACCCTAATTAAGAAAATTGATGAATAGGACCTTATTACAAATAAGAATATCTGTTCATCAAAAGATACTTTTAAGAGAGTAAAAAAGGCAAGCACAGAATGGGATGAACATTTTGCCATGCAGTTACCTAAAAAAACCTCATATCTTGGATAAGTAACTAACTCACATAAATTAATCAGAAAAAAGGTAAACAGTCTGCCAGAAAAACATGGGCAAAAGATTTGACCAGGCATCACAGAAAGATAACCAAATGGCCAGCAAGTATATGAAAAGGTGCACAACACCACTACTCATTGTGAAAATGCAACTTAAAACCACAATGAAACACTGCTACATATACACCAGAATGGCTAAAATATAAACCGCTGACAATACAAAGTGTTGGTGAGGATGTGGAGCAACTGGAACTCTCACGCACTGTTGTAAACTGTTCAAACAAAACCACTTTTAGAAACTCTTTGGTAGAATCTTTTGGTTGTATCTCCTCAAGATGGACACACATATAATTCTATGTCCCAATAATTCCACTCCTAGTTACATATCTAACTAATAGAAATGTACTAATAGAAATGTATACATATGTTTGCCAAAGAACTTGTCCAAGAATGTTCAGAGCAGCATTGTTGGCATATTCCCAGAGGGGAAACAACCCGAATGTGCATCAGTAGTAGAATGCATAAATAAAGTGGGCTGTATTTTTTCTAATGAAATACTATACAGAAATGAAAATGAGCTACAGCTGCATTCAAAAATATAAATGAATCTTCTAAATGAATATAATGAAAGATGCCTGACATAAAAGAGTACATTCTGTACTATTCCCTTTAAATAAAGTTCAAAAACAAGCAAAACTAACTCAGAAGTTAGAAT